>NC_069382.1:84536285-84836285 GCF_027475565.1 Acinonyx jubatus | reverse complement strand
TGATTAAACACTTAATAAGAGCAATTAGGTAACCTGTAGTTGAGAGATCAAATTTAGATTTCCAAGCAGCACAAGAAGGGGCTAGGACTCCACCAAAAAATTGGTAGTCCTGAAAGTAGCAAAATGCAGGTGAGTGCACTTACTACCTTGACCAGCATCAAGTACACATTCTCTGGCAACTAGGGGTTAGCTATCTAAATGAATTAATTGCATGCATTGTACTGTCATTTAATGTGTTGGAGGCTCCCCTGAAAAAGGATTCTTTCATCAACTATAAATGATGGTGGTTCTCAGGACACTGTTCCAGGCTCCTCTTCAGAATCCAGTTGTATACTCAGAGTCTGGGTATAGTCTGAGGTCTTCTGCATCACCCCCAGGTTGCATAGTATCCATCCAATCTCAGTCAAACTGTAAGTGTCTGTCAAAGTGCTTACAAGATGCTAGGGACTATGCTAGATGCTGGAGATTGGTTATAATTTATTTCACAAGGCACTGTTCCAAGGCATTATCCAATGAATAAGATAAAATTTCTGCTGTCACATAGATGTTTTAGTTGCAGATAAATAAGACACAGAACCAGCATCTTTTCTTAGATGTAGCTACCAAGTCCACTATCAATGGGGCCAATGATGGCACAGAAATCTCTGATCAGATATTAATAATAAATGTAATTAAGGGGTTTGTTAAAACCAAACTAGTTTTAACACTGCAAACCAACTGGTTTAAACAATGCAAGAATAACACACATATATAGGACTTTTGAAGCTTTTCCCAGAGTATTGTCACATCTACTTTTGTAGTTCATCCTAACAGTCCCAAAGGATATTGGGATAATGTTGATTATCCTTTTATCACCTGTGAGAAAAAACTGAGGTAGTATAATACTGTGGTTAAGAGCATGAGTTTGGTGGGAATGCAAGCTGGTGCAGCCACTCTGGAAAACAGTATGGAGGTTCTTCAAAAAACTAAAAATAGAACTACCCTACGACCCAGCAATTGCACTACTAGGCATTTATCCATGGGATACAGGTGTGCTGTTTCAAAGGGACACATGCACCCCCATGTTTATAGCAGGACTATCAACAATAGCCAAAGTATGGAAAGAGCCCAAATGTCCATCAATGGATGAATGGATACAGAAAATGTGGTATATATACATACATACAATGGTGTATTTCTCGGCAATCAAAAAGAATGAAATCTTGCCATTTGCAACTACGTGGATGGAACTGTAGGGTATTATGCTTAGTGAAATTAGAGAAAAAACAAAAATCATATGACTTCATTCATATGAGGACTTTAAGAGACAAAACAGATGAACATAAGGGAAGGGAAACAAAAATAATATAAAAACAGGGAGGGGACAAAACAGAAGAGATTCATAAATATGGAGAACAAACAGGGTTACTAGAGGGATTGTGGAGGGGGGATGGGCTAAGTGAGTAAGGGGCACTAAGGAATCTATTCCTGAAATCATTGTTGCACTATATGCTAACTAATTTAGATGTAAATTTAAAAAAATAAAAAATTAAATTAAAAAAAAAAAGAGCATGAGTTTGGGAGCCAGATACCTGGTGTTTTCCTGATTTGAGTAAAATGTGGACAGTTCCTTTATTCATAGGGTTGATGTGAGCTCTAATGCACATTAGGTACGAAACATACTCAGCTATTTGGGAGGAGCAGTGGTAGATTCTGAGTTCTAGCCCAAGTTAGAGCTCAAGGCTTCCTTTACCTTTACCATATTCTGCTGTCTTTCAATGCACACACGACAGGATCTATTGTATACCACTCTCTTATTATTTGGCAAGATCTAGTGGGGAGATTATCGTGTTCTTTAGGTTGGATGTGGCCATCCCAGCTGGGAAAGGCAAGAGCTGTAGATAAACCATGCCACTCTCCAGATCCTTATCCATCTTAGCTAAAAGCTCAGTGCCTCTTGTTTCCTCTTTTTTTTTTTTTTTCAAGTAAGCACTGTGCCCTGAAGTGGGGCTCAAACTCACAACCCCGAGATTAAAAGCAGCATACTCCACTGACTAAACCAAACAGGTGCCCCAAGCTCAATGCCTCTTGGATAGAAGGGAATTTTCTACTCACTCTACTGCTCCTGCAGAATACGTGGCTTTCCATTTTGGTGGCAAACTCTTTTCACATCATGATGAAACATTTCCCTGGAGAGGACATGTGCATGGGTTGTCAAATTTATTCTGTGGCAAGCTGTTCCTCCCAAATGCAAGAGAATTTTAACACAGGTCTTCACTATAGAACACTCTGAAATGCTCAGACAATAATTTCCCAGCTGTTAAGTCACACTGTTTATAATGCTGCCCTTGAGCACATCCTTGACATTTTTCTTGGTCTGGCTGGGAAAACAAGAATCAAGGGTCAGGGATAATTTGGCTTACTATCTAATCACAATTAGATGGAGTCCAATTGTGAGACTCCATGACTTCCTATAATTAATTGTAATTATATGGACTCCATCTAATTGTGACTGTTGACAAAGAAGATACTAGTCTTGAAAACATTCTGTTAAGGGTCGTCTACTGGAATATTAATCATACTTATTCAAGGCCTAAGTGTTATAAATTAAAAAGCAATCTTCAAAGACTGAGTGATTTCCTGGGCTCCACCAAAAGTTAGAAACAGCTGGAGGGGCTCGATCCCACGCACCTGAGATCATGACCTGAGTGGAAATCAAGTGGACGCATAACTGAGCAACCCAGGCACCCCACACCTTTGCTTTTCTGAACACCAAATTCTTAGGCTATAATCTGTACTTTCAACAGATCAATATAAAGTGAAACAATTTATAAGACTACCTAGGGAGACAAATTGGCAGATAAACACCCTTTTGATGGCCTAAAACATTTAGATGAAATGAAAGGGAAAGGTAATCAAGGTAGTAAATACTTAAATTATTCTTGGAGGTCACTCAGTACACTCCCCGTCTACTCACTCTCTCATCTGTGGTAAAATAAACATGAGATTCCCTCACACTTCTGTGTAATTTTCTTTAGGTTACTGAAACAGGTTACTACAAATTTGGATGGCTTAAATCAACAAAAATAGATTCTTTCACAGTTTGGTGCACTCCAAGTCTGAAATCAAGGTGTCAGTAGGGTCACACACCCTCTGAAACCTGTAGGGGAGAAGACTTCCTTGCCTTTTCTAGCTTCTGAGTTTGCTGATAATCCTTGGCTTATAGATGCATGATTCTAATCTCTGCCTCCATCATTACATGGCTGTTTTTTCCCTGTGTATCTGTGTCTGTTCTTCCTTTTTTTTTTTTTAAGATTTTATTTTTAAGTAATCTCTACATCCAATGTGGGGCTTGAACTCACAACCCTGAGATCAAGAGTCATATGCTCTTCCAACTGAGCCGGCCAGGCACCCCGGTGTCTGTGTCTCTTTTCATAGATATAGCAGTCATATTGGATTAAGGGTCCACTCCTGTATGAAGATCATAACTAATTACAGCTGCAACCACCTTATTTCCAAATAAGGTCACATTCTAATATACTGAGGGTTAGGACTACAACATATCTTTTAGGGGGACACAATTTAACCTATAATTTCCTATACTTGCAACTAAATTTATATAGCCTGTTCTTTCCATGGCAACTTAAACAAAGAATTTAGGTGCACCTGCTGGCTCAGTTAGAAGAGCATGCAACTCTTGATCTTGGGGTTTTGAGTTCGAGCCCCACATTGGGTGTAGAGCTTACTTAAAAATAAATGAATGCGGATCACCTGGGTGGCTCAGTAGGTTGAACGTCCAACTCTTGATTTTGGCTCAGGTCGTGATCTCATGGCTTGTGAATTCAAGCCCCACATCAGGCTCTGCACTGACAGCACAGAGTCTACTTGGGATTCTCTCTCTCCCTCTGCCCCTCCTCTGCTCATGCTCTCCCTCTCCCTCTCTCTCTCTCTCAAAATAAATAAACATTAAAAAAACTAAAAAAAATAATAATAAATGAGTAAGTGAATAACTACCCCACAGACACTAAATCTGAGAAAATGTCTACCTGATATTGACCTAACAAAAAACTTGATGGTATTTGACAAAGGATTTTGTCTGTTTTTTTTGTTTGTTTGTTTGTTGTTTTGTTTTGTTTTTGAGAGAGGGAGCCAAACAGGGGAGGGGCAGAGAGACAGGAGGAGAGAGAATCCCAAACAGGTTCCACACTATCACTGCACAGTGCCTGGAGCCTGACGTAGGTTCAATCTCAATCTCATGAACTGTGAGATCCTTACCTGATCTGAAATCAAGAGTCAGATGCTTAACTGACTGAGCTACCCAGGCTACCCCTGCATCTTTTTTTTTGTTTGCTTGTTTTTCAACGTTTTTTTTGTTGTTGTTGTTGTTGTTTTGTTTTTTTTATTTTTGGGACAGAGAGAGACAGAGCATGAACGGGGGAGGGGCAGAGAGAGAGGGAGACACAGAATCGGAAACAGGCTCCAGGCTCCGAGCCATCAGCCCAGAGCCTGACGCGGGGCTTGAACTCACGGACCACGAGATCATGACCTGGCTGAAGTCGGACGCTTAACCGACTGCGCCACCCAGGCGCCCCTTTTTGTTTTTTTTAAATGGATCTCTTACGTCATTACTAAAGAAACCATCATTTGACCAAAGATCCTCTTAGGAATTTAGAATCAGAATTATTCTTGTTCAATCCAGCTACACTCTTGAACTAAGATGTAAATCTAGGAACTATTGACTATGGCCCCTTACAATGTGGATTGAGTTAGAAAACAAAATTGTGCAAAGAAAACAGACACACAGACAGCAGGGCTAAGAACAAGAGTCTTGATAACATCTGAGTTCCAGATCCATTATTCCTGGCCCAGGTGCATTCCTGTTCTTGGTGTCTGAGTCACTCTGTATCTTCATAACCTTTTTTTAGTTTAACATAGTTTGAGTTAGGTTTCAATATTTAACTTAGAAAGCATTTTCACCAGTATCACTATGTGCACAACTCTAGGTTAGCCAAAGAATAATTTACATCTGTGCTATCCAATAAAGCAGCCACCAGCCTCATGTGGCTATTTAAATTAATGAAAATTAAATATTTAAAATTCAGTCACATTAATTGCATTCCAGATGCTCAATAGTCACATGGGACTAGTGGCTACTATATTGGATAGCAGACAGAACATTTCCATCAATACAGAAAAATTCTCTGGGATAGCCCTGGTCTTCAGGAATGGCTCCCCCTGGAGTCACACAGGCATAGTCAAGGTGAAAGTCCACACAAAGTAGCCAGATTTGCAAGGCCTGACATATGTTTGATATTGTTTATTATTTCCAACTAAGGTCATCAGTTTCTGGAATTTCAAGTGTCTTAAAGTCTCCTATTCCCTTTTGGGAGGTGAATTTTTAAGCGTTTCTTTTAGTGGAACGTTCCCTGATACCTGACCGTGGTTTCTATTACCATGTGACAATGTTAGTTCCCTACTGCTGCTATAACAAAGTGTTTTAAAACAACACAAATTTATTATCTTATAGTTTTTTCAGGTGAGAAACCCAACACAGCTCTAACTGGGCTAAAAATCATGGTGTCAGCAGGACTGTGTTCCTTTCTGGAGGCTTCAGGGGTGAATTTGTTTGACTTTTCCATTCTTTGGCTCTTAGACCCAAAGTCTAGGACTTTCACCCTCAAAGCTAGGAATGGTCAGCTGAGTCTTTCTCATATCACATCAATTACACATTCCTGTGCCTTCCCCCCCCCCACCCCTGCCCTGCTTATAAGGAACCTTGTGATTTCATTGGGCCCAACCAACTAACCCAGGATAATTTCCCTAAGTGTCAGCTGATTAGCAAACTTAATTCCATCTGTAATCTTAATTCCTCTTTGCCATATAATCTTACATTAATACAGATTCCAAAGAGTAGGCAATAGTCATCTTTGGGGATCCATTATTCTATCTGCTACAGTGCCATTGAATATATCTCTCTTCACCTCTGGTGTCTGCATCTGTAAAATTACGAGATTTGTCTATATAACCCCTAAAGGTCCTTTCCAGCTCTATCAGCTAGGACTCCAAACTACCAAAAGTTGATAGTAACTATTGTATCTGGTCTTTTACTGATTGCATCAAGTAACTAATCTGAAATAATGTTAACTCTGAATTTATGTTCAGAAGTGATTTCCAAAGATATTAGGCCATGAATTCCCAAGAATAAATGTTGGCAACAGCCCAAAACATACACAAAATTATAACACAGTAAGTCTCTCCATTTAACATCAATATAGAGGCATGAAAAATGAATTTTTAAATGTATGGTACACTGTTTAAATCACAAGTTAATGAAGTGGCATATATATAAATTTCAACTGATAAATCATTAACTGATACACAAGAAAGGTGTTTTTTGTTTTTTGTTTTTCCCACAAGAAAGGGTTTTGATGTAAGATAAATGAAATGTATCTTATTTTGTGCCTAATAAATCTCCCTCCCCTTCCTCCTTTGCTTAAACAGTCAGGAGTTTGCTAAGTCATATTATAAAAAGGGACAACAAACTGCATTGTCATAACTGGAGAGTACAGAAGTCACCCAAATGACAATCGTTCAAATTTAAGGAAAGAGAGTCAGAACAAACCCTACCAGAATGGCTCTTCCAGAAGAAAACAGTATTTGGGCTCTTCTGTATTGAGTAATAAAGTAGTTCTATCACCCTGACACTTAAGAATTTTTGAAATTAAAAGTTGATACAAGGAAGGGTGCCTGGGTGGCTCAGTCAGTTACGTGCCAGACTTCAGTTCAGGTCATGATCTCACGGTTCGGGGATTCAAGCCCCACATTGGGCTCTGTGCTGACAGCTCGGAGCCTGGAGCCTACTTCGGATTCTCTGTCTGTCTCTCTCTCCCTCTCAAAAATAAATACACATTATTTTTTAAAAAGTTGATATAAGGAATAAATCCTTCAGCAGTGATTTTTTAATCTATCTCCTTAATAAGTAAGTTTTCTTACCAATGTGTTCTTAATTACCACTGGCCCTGTTATCAGATGGTACTTTCCACATAAAAATATTTCTAATAACATACCCTAGAACTGACATTTTCGACATATTGTTACAACATATATAATCTGAAGAACACAGAAGTTTTTTTATTTTTTTCATTTAATGATGCAAACAAATGCTGATTTGACATACATTCACATATAACTTTTTCTCTCACGTTTACAACTCAACAGATTGGTGAATCCAAAGGAACTGGTATAATCACTATATGAAGCATACCTATAATGAAGAGAAAAAAATGAAAACTATAGCATTAACCAGCAGAAATAATATTAAAATTAGACCATTCTGAATAATTCACCTTAGAGCATCTTGGAAAGTCTAGAAAACAAATCCACAAAGAGTATCAACCCTTCATTTTACTTAAGTTTTAGCAAAATATATATATATTTTTAATGTTTATTTATTTTTGAGAGAGAGAGAGACAGAGCTCGAGAGGGGAAGGGCCAGAGAGAGAGGGAGACACAGAATCAGAAGCAGGCTCCAGGCTCCGAGCTGTCAACACAGAGCCCAATGAGGGGCTCAAACTCACGAACCATGATATCATGACCTGAGCCAAAGTCAGATGCTTAACTGACTGAGCCACCCAGGTGCCCCTAGCAAAAAATACTTTATGTGACCTATAAGAAAGTAGCAAAAGCATCTTGATTTAAATATCTATTTTATTCTTATCTCTTGATTGGCTGACTAAAGTAGTGACAGCAAGGTGATACCAATAGGAAAAAAAGTGAAAAATTTGGATTATCAAACCCTAAAGAGCTGAGTTTGAGAGTTGTTAAATATTTTTAAAAAGTGTATGCTAGTATTTACTATTTTATTATCAAGTGAATATGTTACTTACTTTCATCAACCTAATCCATGAAAGTTGAGATTTGTGTTTTCATTTTATAAAAGGATTAATACAGAATTTCTTTAAAAGGATTTTCAGAAATATACTATGTATATACATATATATATTGACATATAAAATAAACTCACCCCCCTTTTTTTTAAATCACAGAGCATGCAGAGTATAGTATCTTGTTCATAGACAGATTTTATCAGGAACTGTCCAATTGGGTGTTAGTTGTAATGACAATCATAATGAAATGGTCATATGGTAAAAGATTCACCAGTCTACTGCCCATATATATTCATCCATTCTACAAATATTAAATTCCCAGTAGGCCCAGGCACTGGGCAATTTGCTGAGTACATCATGATTAATAAAATAGACAAGGTTTCCGTTCTCATGGAATTTACACTCAAGTGTTGTATATGATAAATAGATAAGATGTACACAAGGGGCACCTGGGTGGCTCAGTTAGTTAAGTGTCAGATTCTTGATTAGGGCTCACGTCATGATCTCACAGTTCATGAGATCAAGCCCCGCATCAGGCTCTGCACTGACAATACAGAGCCTCCTTGGGATTCTCTCTCTCCCCCCTCTCTCTGTCCCTCCCCTACTTGCATGCCTGTTCTCTCTCAAAATAAATAAAAATTAAAAAAAAAAAAGAAATATATACAAGAATAGTGGTAACTTGTGTCTTCAGGACTATGATGTAATAAAAAATATGATTTTGGTTTCATTCTCTAACACAATGTTCTTTGAACATAGTCAAAGCATAATGATTAAAAATGATTATGCTGAGAGACACTTGAGGTAAGGTATTAAAATTCAAAAATTTGTCACAGACAGGAATATAGGTGCTAAAAAATGTAAACCCAACAGGGACACCTGGCTGGCCCAGTTAGAGGAGGATCTGACCCTTGATCTTGGGGTTGTGAGTTCGAGCCTCACCTTGGGTGTAGAGATTGCTAAAATAAAATAAACAAAAAAGAATAGGGGCACCTGGGTGGCTCAGTTGGTCAAGTACCTGACTCTTGATTTTGGCTCAGGTCATGATCTCACAGTTTGTGAGACAGCTCTGCATCGGGTTCTGTGTTGACAGCACAGAGCCTACTTGGGATTCTCTCTCTCCCTTGCTCTCTGCCCCTCCCCTGCGTGCTCTCTCATGTGTGTGCACACTCTCTCTCTCAAAACAAACATTAAAAAAAATCTTAAATACTTAAAAAAATGTATCAACCCAATTAAAAAACAACCAAAATACACTATTTAAAAAGAGGCCAAATTAACTTGCATAATTTATTAATCCTATAAAATTGCATACTTACGGTATTAGTATTTCAATAGTTTATTCCAACCCATTTCTTCTTTTATACTCTAAAACATCTTCATTATGTTGTTTGATGAGCTAGAGTAGGTAACAATTAAAATTAGAAATGTAATCTTCCTGGTAACTTAAAAGAAGAGGCTAATTAATGATACTTATATTTGGTATATAAGAGGTATACAAGAGAAATAAGAATAGGTTAAAAGAATTTACAACTATTCTAGGGTTTGGGGAAGGCATGGGGCACTGGGGCCTGGATTTGTTTTTCTACACAGTTTGGAAAAGCAAAAAAGAATTACAACTATTCTAGTTAAAAATGAAAGACTAAGAGATACAAAAGCCCAAAAACTATGAATGGCATATACTTGTTGACTTCCATCTAGCATGCTAAATTTGAAGACAGCAGCTCTTACAAGCTTAAATTCAACTTCTGCCAAATAAGTTATTTCATTCAGGGGGTAATTAATATAATAAATAACTTACCATAGAGGAGCTAAACCAACACAACCAACCAGAACTGAGTTCTTAAATGAGGTCCAGGTTGGTTGGTGGGTGTGTTATACTTCTAACCGTAGAAGTCTGATACTTCAGTGAATGATCAACTCCATCCCTCAACTATATGTGTATTAATTAGATGTCACAGGAGATAGACACTTTCTTAAAACCACTGTCTAACAGAATGCGACATAATATCAAAACAATGGTTGATACAGGGTGACATTTGTTGCAGTCAAAGATCCAATTTCAATCAGAGTTCGCAGCAGCAATCAAGCTTTTTGGGGAAAACTTTAAAAATTTCATTGTAACAAATATTATTGTAAAAAGGATTAGTTACTATAGTTGTTAAGTTGTAAATGACTTTCAACATCTCTTACTCCTTCCCATGTCGACAAACCATTTTAGATATATATATATATATATATATATTTTTTTTTTTTTTTCTTTTTTAAGTTGGCTCCAGAGCCCAATGCAGGGCTTGAACGCACGACTCTGAGATCAAGACCTAAGCTGATATCAAGAGTCGGATGCTTAACTGAGTGAGACACCCAGGCGACCCTTAACAAGCCATTTTAATGAGAAAACCCAAATTAAGAGACCTAAGAGTTGGAGGTGGAAAGCAGTGGAAGAAGCCAGAAACTCATTAGCTACAAAATAAAACATTTTAAATACTGATGTAGCACAGATACTTTGAGTCAACTTTAAAAAAATTACAGAGGCAGTATTTCACCTTGGTCTATAGTGTGACTCTTAAGTCAGGGAGAACCAGGGTTCAGCAAACTACCTACCACGTAGTGTTGCTGTAAAGATTAAATGAGTTTTTACATGTAAAGGCATGGGGGGGGGGGGTGGAGCTGCAACACACTAAATACAATTTCCAACAATGTACTTATGCAAATATCGATTAAAATCTTATGTTTGGGAAGTCTAGTGGGATTTAATTTGTATAGCTTATTCATTGATGATTTGTCCCTATGGCATCTGAAAAAAAGTGCCTTCATAAAACCCAACCAGCCTCCATCCTCGTTAGGAAATAAAGTGCAATTAATATTTAGTAAAACTACCATTCATCACAAAATCATGCTACTTAAGGATGAATGACAGAAGTTTCGGCTTCATCATATTTTCTCAATACCGCTGAAATCTTTAATATTTCTTTTAAGTCTTTGGGACTTCCCTTATGAAGAAATATGTAATTAGCAATTATACAAACATCCTACTGGATGGGAGATTTGCTCGGCAACAATCTCACAGTGACATTTCTCCTCCCCACTGTGTTGGGGTCTCGTGACATTAAGGGAGTAACAACTCACATAGATCCACAAGAAGACGGAGGTGCCCAAGGTCAGTCCAACTTTCAGCCAGTCAGGTCCGTCATGTGCCGGCTCCCGCACGTAGAATTTTGACCGCGCTGAAGCTGAAAGGGGTCAGAGTCTGTAAATCTATAACGTATTGCCTTGTAGTAAAAACCCTAACATTGACGTTTTATTGCTTTTAATTCTCCCTTCACTACTACCTTCCCCCGCTTGAACAGCCCAGGAAATAGGTTCAGAGTTGTCGAGTGGCATTAAGAGGAGGGTCGGCGGCGGGTGGTGGGGAGCCTCAGTCAGGGCTGAGATCCAGGACGCAGGCCGGCGAAGGTCACTGCGAGACGAGTCCAGACCGCAGCCGCCCCCTGCTCCTGCGGGCTGGGTTCACTCTGGGAGTGGCAGACGGGGGCGGGAGGGGGGGGGGGTCGGGTCGGCCTGAGCGAGGATGGACACTCACAGCCACTTGGGATCCTGGCCGGAGCCAGCAGCTTGGAAAACGGGCGCAACAACGCGGGCGGCGCCATCTTGCCGGGCCGGGCTCCGCCTTCCCGCGTCCCGTCTCCCCCGGAGTCGGCGCCTGGCCGAGCGCCCCCTGGCGGAACAAAGTGCCGGACTCGCCGCGCCGCAAGGCTGCGTCGAGGTGTTGACTCTGGAGAACCGCGGTGGTAGCCAAGTACTCTAGCACTCCTGGTCTCAGCCTTCTGTCTGTAAAATGAGGTTAGAGAGGAAATGATTAAAAGGGGGGAAAGGGAAGTTTATCCACTTCTCTGTCCTTTGAGAGTTTATTTCAGGCCCCTGTCCCAGGGATACTCAAGAGATTTACTAAAATCTTGCTACATGAGCCAGAAAACTGAAAATGAAGTGTCATGTTGAGTAATAACTAGCACTTTGATTGAATTCTGTGTTCCAGACACTGCATTATGCATCATATGGTTTACATGCATTGTCTCATTTCATCTTCACAATGACCACTTGATATGCCTTATTATCCTCAGTTTATAGATGAAGCTCGAGGAAGGCAAGCTACTCATCCAAGGTGAAATATATTTGAAAAGACGTCTCAACAGTTCCTAAAAGTCTGTTCACACACACTGTTGTAGTAAAGCTTCACAACGCTGTGGGGAGAACCTTCCTATTTTGGAAGTGCCCTGATTGCCTCAGGCTCAGGATCCCACCGCCAGAGGAGGTTGGGATTCAGACTAAGGTCTTCAGACCCCAGATCTAGTGAGCCTCCTTAGCCCACCTTAACAGGCTTGGATAGTCTCCTGGGGCCATGAGCTGTAGAACGGTGTTCATAGTGTCAAGTTCAAATTGCCATTCCTGTAGACCATATTGTAGCTGTTGATTTTTAGGCAAATTACTTAATATCTGCATGCCTGAGTTTTACAGCTATAACATAAAACCTATAGGGTCCTTGAGAAGCTTAGAAAGTGTTTGGTAGTTGTAAACAACTTGTTTTTGGCTACCAAAGACATTGTATTGACAACAAATATCTTTCACGATTGAGCCAGATTTTGTGCATTCAATTGTCAATTCAATCTGATGTCTAAAAGACTGCGAAAAATATGTATGTAGGTAAAAGAAATAATACATTTTAACACTTTAATCCTTTAAACTTAAGGCCATCTAAAAGCACAATGAATGTCAGCAAATCTCTTTTTCTTTCTTTCCTCCCCTTTTTTTTTTAAATTCAAGGTTTTTTTTAAAATTTTTTTTTAACATTTATTTATTTTTGAGACAGAGAGAGACAGAGCAAGAATGGGGGAGGGGCAGAGAGAAAGGGAGACACAGAATACAAGCAGGCTCCAGGCTCTGAGCCATCAACCCAGAGCCTGACACGGGGCTCGAACTCACGGACCACGAGATCATGACCTGAGTTGAAGTCAGACACTTAACCGGCTGAGCCACCCAGGCTCCCCTCTTTCCTCCCTTTTTTAAAGTAAGCTCTATGCCCAACGTGGGGCTTGAAATCACCAACCTGAGATCAAGAGCCACATGCTCTTATTTACTAACTACATGCTGGTTATTGACTGACCCAGCCAGGTGCCCCACCTCTGTATATTTTCTTTAGCAATGTTATTGGGGGGAACATTTAACCAAAAATTATTGACCAAAGAGCAAAATAATTGTACTATGCTTTTAGGTTCTTTTTTACATGTAACTGATGGCTAACTAGATTGCTAATCTGTGAGTCACATTATAGTTTGTAACCTAGTTTGAGCCTCCTGGACTCATGCTCAAGTAAGCAAACCACCCAACTAATATGCTGAGTCAGTTGTTGGTTCTCAACTTCTTGTCCACTCAGCAACCTGACAGTGGTATTCTTTCTACATCATCCCTTAGAAGCTTGTCCGGACACAGGTTTTGCTAGTATCCAACAAGTTGAAACAGAAGTTATGTTTAGTCAGAGCATACAGAAACCAGTAAGCAAATTACTAATTTCAGTACTGCTGTTGGAAAAAGGCCGTTTTGTTCTTTTAGTCCCTGTATCCTTTTACTAGTGTATATTTTGGGAAAGTGATGAAGTATAAACACATTCCTCTCAGCATGTTAGAGCTGATGGAACCCTACACTTGGAGTAGGCAGCGGTAGGTGAAACTCCATCTTGAGAAAAATCCTGATGAAGCAATTCCAGCCAGGAGCTAGTAGCTATGATATTTTGGTAGAAGCTGCTACATGAAATCCATGTAAGAATTTCCGGAACTCGGATGCTAAAACCTTATTTATGACCCAGGAAAAAGGTGACAGGATTTGAGTTAGCAGCTAGAAAAACAATGTTCTAGTCCCAGATTTTTCCTCTGGACAACGTCTTACTCGACTCACACTTCTTATTCCCAAGGAGGGTTAAAGAAGAGCAGGAGTTGAAAACAATATAAAATAGAAGATCACTACATATATGTTTATTGATTTATGATGCATGAGAATATTTTTTTGTTTACTTTTGGCAGGGGAGGGGCAGAGAGAATCCCAAGCAGGCTCTGCACTGTCAGCACGCAGCCTGATTGGGGCTCCAACTCAGGAACTGTGAGATCATGACCTGAACCAAAACAAGAGTTGGATGCTTAACCAACTGAGCCACCTAGGCGCCCCCATGCGTGAGAATATTATACAACAAATTTAGGATCTGGAGAGGGATATGGTTCCTGATGTACCTGTGAATTTTTATTTAAAAAACAATCAGAAGCAATGACAAAATGTTAACATTTGTTAAATCTGAGTGACAAATATATAGACTTTTTAAATGTATTTTTTTACTTTTTTTAAATTTTTTTTTAATGCTTTTTATTTATTTTGAGACAGAGAGAGACAGAGCATGAGCAGGGGAGGGGCAGAGAGAGGGAGACACAGAATCCGAAGCAGGCTCCAGGCTCTGAGCTGTCAGCCCAGAGCCTGACGCAGGGTTTGAACTCACAAACTGTGAGATCATGACCTGAGCTGAAGTCGGACGCTTAACCGACTGAGCCACCCAGGCACCCCAATGTTGTATTTCTATAAATTTCAAACACTTGATGATTAAGACATACAAGTGTCAATAGAGAACATCTTAAGTATATGAAGTGGGAGAATTTTCACTCTACATATCCCTTTCGTAGTATTAAAACTGGGAGGCTATTTATTTATTTATGGCTAATTTTTTTGTGAAGAGGCACTTTGGCAATAGCGATATGCAAATACTTAAGGTAAGATGAACGAACTAACCATCCTCCTCCTCCTCCTCACTTCTATACACTTAAGCGGAACAGGCCACGTTCGGTATCTAGTCCGATCTTGCCTACTGCAGCAGTTCTCTAGTATCCTTGCCTGATATTCCGGTTTTCAAGATTTGAAGATTTCTGGTGATGGGGAATTGAACACAGTATTAAGCACTAGCTTTAAGCCAGCTCCAGTGGAGTCAATGTCCCTGAACTCTCCAAACCCCAAGGAGACCCAGTCATTAACTCTTTACTGTATGGATTCACCAACTAAATAAAACACTTTAACTTTCAGATGCTTCTTTGGCAGTACAAATATGGCGCTTCGGATATAGCTATCTTTCCAGGCTCACCTTAAGTAATAAACTAAATCACCGATACTCCAGCCATGCCCATTTAATTGGTAAAGCTCTCTCACGGTTTTCACACACCATTAAGCCCCTCCTTTCCATATCTGTTTCTAAGTCCCCCTGGGGTGAAGCCTTCTTTCCTTTCCGCCTCTGCTTCTTAATTAGGCACTTCACGATCAAACGCAGAGCTTCTTGAACGCCTGCATTTTAGCACTTCATGCTCAAAATGTGATCATACAGGCTGGGAAAATCTACCCAGTGAATGAGGGACCACTCTAGCAAGAAAGAACAGAAAGGCTATTTCTGAGTTGGAGGCGGCCGTAAAACGTAGCCAACCGGCCCTCTGCGCCTCCAAGACATTCTGAGGGAAGGGATGGGCGGGACCTGCCGCGACCCTCGCGGTCTCCGCCCACCGACCGGCCGCCAGGTTTCCCAGCAATCTCTAGGACAGAGGAGGTGGGGAAAGGAGGTCATCGCGCCTGCGTGCTAGGAGATGTGACCCGGGTGGGAAAGCCCTCCGCGTCCGCCATTTTGGCTACCTCTGTCGGTCTGTTCAGTTACCACGTGAACCGCCGACGGAGACCCGTGGGGGGGGGGGGGCAGGCGGCGGCAGCATTAAGTGAGAAAGGAAAAAAAGACAACGAGGGGAAGGGGGTGTCGGGTTGGGCGACGCGGTGACATTCGAGGCCTGGTGGCGGCGGTGGATCAGGGCAGTTAAGGCTGAAGCAGCCAAGGGACGGCGGCGGCGGCGGCGGTCGGACAAACAGCCTGACCGAGCCGGGCGGTGGCGGGAGCAGCGGGAGGAGCCGGAACGATGCCGGCCGTGAGCCTCCCGCCCAAGGAGAACGCGCTCTTCAAGCGGATTTTGGTAAGTGTGGGACTCCGGGCAAGCAGTGGGGAGGATTTAGCCGGTACACGGGCCTGTCACCCCTAACCTCGGCCCGGCGGGCACCGAGCCACCTCCGCCAGGAACTCCGCCTTCGTACTCGTAGTCAAGCCGAAGGGACCCCCTCGTCCCTTCCCTGTGGTTCGCACTTCACCCCGCGCGCCCCCGGCCAAGGGCTTCCTCCTGTTTCCACGCTTCGGAGGCTGTGGTTCCGGACTAGGCCCTGTTCTCCTTGCTTCTAGACTGCAGGTTTTCACCCGCCCCAAGTGAAGGGAGGACAGGCCCGGTCTTTAGCAGGGAAGCGGGCAACACAGGCAGGAGTCGCGGCCGGGGCGGGGGGGGGGGGTGGTGCGGGAACGCTGCCGGCAGATCAGGGTGGCTCCCTTGGAAGGAACAGGTGGTGCGGATGCGGCACAGCTCATTCATTGCCCAAGCGCGGCTCTCTCTCCATGGTCCGTCCCTCCCTCTTCCTCTCTTGATATTCACCTGTCCCCGCCCGGCCCGGGGTCACTGAATGACCTGGAAGGTGGGAAGGAAGAGGTTCAGCAAAGGAAAGGAAGCTTTCTAAACGACTCCCTTCTTGTAGTCAGTTTCATACTTGAGTTTGCAGATTCTCGGCCTCTCTTTTTCCCTCCTTTCTGGATGGAGCTGGGAAGGGGCATTTATTTCTTAGTTTCCGAGCGGGAAACAGCCCCACCCCGTACCCTACTCGGGAGGTGGGGCCCATTGCGAGGGGGCGGTCCAGCTGGAAGTGAAAAGTTTATGCACTTTTTCGTTCAGATGTTCTAGACGCGGCTTTTTTTAGGGACTGAAGTGTATTAACACTGATGCAAAATTTTAGCAAAGACAACATAAGAGCTTTTGAGATGGATCTTTTTGACGGTAGTTCGAATTCACTTATTCCCTATATTTCAAATGTGTGCAGTTTCTTTTTTTGATACCTTTAAAATGCAGTTATGTTTGGAAGGACTGTTTACATTGTAAAATATATCTTGTAGCCTTGGAGCTATAATTAATACATTGTGGCACATTTTTTGTTTGGCATGTAGTGTGTGGGTTGCCCCTTCATGCAGACTTTTGTTTGTGAAAGGATTAGCTGTTTGCAAAATTTAAAACAGTGTGCATGAAAGTGTTAGCTTTTTTTCCCTGCAATTTCAGTTTACATCACTTGTTTGAAAAATAGAACTCTGGGGATCTAGTTTTCTAGAAATAGGAGTAATCCATGTTGAACTAACTTTGATCTTTTATTTTTTTTAATGATTTTTTTTTGAGACACACACACACACACACACACACACACACACACACACACACACACAGTGGGGGAGGGGCAGGGCAGTGAGAGAGGGAGACATAGAATCCAAAGCCGGCAGGCTCCAGGCTCTGAGCTGTCATCACAGAGCCCGATATGGGGCTTGAACTCACAAACTGTGAGATCATGACCTGAGCTGAAGTTGGATGTTTAACCGACTGAGCCACCCAGGCGTCCTGAACTAACTTTAGATTTTACAAAAATATGCGTATACCTTATGGAGTTAGTCAATTTTTGTTGAAACATTTATCAGAAAGTTATATCCAATACCACATAACTTTTACCTCGAAATCCTTATTGCCATTTTTTTTTTTTTGTTTTACGAATAATGAGTGTAGATGGGACTATAACATAGTTTTAACAAAACTATTTACTTTTACATTTTTTAAAAGACTAACTGGTGTGTAGGTTCGACTGTAACAGTTTTAGGATAAAAATTTGTCTCAAATCTTTCTCCTCAAACCTGTTTTTGAAAAAAAAAACTCAAGAAGAAAAGTTTAGAGAATACAAGGAACAGTCATAAACTCTTTACTTAAACTTAACGTGTAACATTTTGCCAGATGTGTTTTTTCTCTTTTCCCAAAGTAAGTTGCAGATATATTTCATCCCTAAATGCTCCAGCAAGATTTTTTTGAGAATAAGAACATTGCCCTGAATAACCATAATACTGTTAACAACCATTCCCTAATACTGTGGAATGTACAGTTCATATTCAAATTATCCTAGCTGTTAGGGTAGCAGTTTTTAAAAAAGCAAACTTTTAATTTTGATATAACTAGATTCACATGTAGTCGAAGGAATAACACAAAGATCCTTTGTACCCTTTCCCCAGTTTCCCCAGTGCTAATGTCTTACAAAATTGTAGTTCAATATGGTAACATTGATACACTCTACCAGTCTTATTCAGATTTCTCCAGTTTCCTAGTACTAATTTGTGTGTTGTATTTAGTTATGTGCAATGTTATCACAGTGTAATTACATAACCACCACTACAGTCAATATGCAGAACAACAGTTCATCTGCACAAGGATCCTTGTTGCCCTTTTAGAACCACATGCTCCACCTCCTTCCCATCCCCTCTACCCCCAGACTCTGGCAACCACTACTATTCTATTCTCTGTTTCTATAGTTTAGTCATTTGAAGAACACTTACTGAAAAGAATCATACAATATATAACTTTTTAGGATTAGCCTTTTTTCTAATGCAACATAATTCCCTTGAGGTTCATCCAAGTTGTTGGATGTATCCATACTAGTCTGTTCCTTTTTGTTGAGTAGAATTCTGTGATATAGATGTACCACAGTTTAACCATTCATAGAACAGCAATTTTTGATTAAGCATTTTACAGTTTTTTTTCTGGTTGGGATAGTTGGGCAAAACCTTTAAGTTCATTGCTAAAATCAAAGTGCTAAAAGATTTATTGTGATAAGGTATATGCAGAAGAAATGTGAAAATTACTAAAGAAAAGGGTATATAATGTCCTTATTCTATTACATTAGGAATGAAGAAAACATTACTAAACAAAAGTATAGTTAGTATTCGCTCTTTCAAAACTGCTTTTGCTTCCTCGGTTTTTATGGTGTGTTAGCTCTTTTGATTTTAAGCTCCCCTCTCCCCCTCACCCCCATCTGAAAAGTTGGGCATACTCTAATGCCTGCAATAAGTGTTGCTAGGTTGGTAATTGTTAAATCATTCCACAAGTATTCAGTTTTTGAGCTGCTACTTTGTTAGTTGTACCATACTTGCTCATAGTAAATTTGTGTAGAAAATGAAGTTAGTTTTTAAATATTTGAAAACTCAATTTCAAAATAATGAAGTATGTTTTTGCCTCAGTTTTTCAAAGGAAACTTCTTATACACATCAGTTTGCAAAAAGTTTCTGTAATAGATTTGCCTGGCTTGTTCTAGTTTAGTTGATCTCTAAAATTCAGTTTTGTTGCATATTTGGCCCCTTTTTTTCATATATTACTTAACTGTTTTCTGCTAAAGAATTGTCATAAGTTGGTCAATGTCTGCAAATGTGTCTTGTCTATAATTTGGAGAAAGGTCAGGGAGTGAATTTAATGGGATCTATATTATGTTGCAGTTTAGTTTATTTTTTTTGAAATTTATTTATTTATTTAGAGAGTACACACAGAAAGGGGGGTGGGTGGGGGGGAAGAGTAAGCAAGAAAGAGAATCCCAAGCAGGCTTGGTGCTCACCGTGGAGCCTGAACTCAGACTCAGAGCTTGATCTCATGAACCCTGAGATCATGACCTGAGCTGAAACCAAGAGTCAGATGCTCAGCCGACTGAGCCACCCAGGTGCCCCTGTAAGAGGTTAAAGAAGAGTTTTTTGTGTTTACCAGAAAAAACTGGTGTTTCTGTGTTTGTATTTTTGTGTGTGTGAATTTTTTGTTGTTGTAATTCTACGCTGTATTAACAATCTGGAAAACTTGAAAGTCGTTAGAAAATTGTGACTTTGCCCCCTCTTGATGCTGTTTATCTAAATAGTTTGGGGGTGTTACCAGATCTTTACACCACTCTTGTAGGATCTAGGTTAAGGGTAGGAAAAATGAGGTTGCCAGGGTGGGATGAAATTCACACGTTTTTATTTTTATTTTATTATTTTAAATATTTATTTTTAGGTTAGCGCAAGTGGGGGAGTGGCAGAGAGAGGGAGACAGGATCTGAAGTGGGCTCTGTACTGACAGCCTGACAAGAGTGAGCCTGATGTAGGGCTCCAACTCACAAACCATGAGATCACCATCTGAGCTGAAGTCCGAGGCTCAACTGACTGAGCCATCTGGGTGCCCCTACACCTTTTTGGATTTTAGCCCGTTTGGACAAATTGAATATACCCTAATACCTTGCAATCAAGTGTTGGCCAGGTTGGTGACTGTTGCTGCTGCTTTCCTCTCTTCAGATGTTAATGTGAGCTGTAAGGGCAAAAACCCTAAGTTTGGGGTACTTAAAATATTGTACATCCTTAATCTATTTTTGGATTTTGCCTGAATGATTTATGTTGTTAGGTAAAAGTCTAGAGAAAGAATTTTTCTTCCCTAGAAAAGTGGTAAGAGAAGTCAGTATAGCATGGTGATATTATTTGTGATTTACTGAAAACTTACCATTTGTACTGCACAATAGAACTTTCTGTGATGATGGAAATGTTCTGTATCTGCTGTGTCCAATATGATAGCCATTAGCCACATGTGGCTATTGTACACTTGAAATATGGCTAGTGCGATTGAGGAACTGAAATTTTAAATGTAATTAACTTAAGTTTAAGTTCAAATAGCCATATGTGGTGGTATATGGTTACCATTTTGGATAGTGCACTCTGTGGGTCCTTCTTTATTCTCAAAACTTCTCAAGGTGGGTCGGTTTTTATTAAGGAAGCGGGCTGAGATTAAGATCAACAGTTTAGTGTTAGATTCAAGAATCTGTTTGTTTGTTATCTTAGGGCTTTTATACCCATACCTACCTGCCTATTGTTTATCTATTTGTTGGGGGTGGGGTTGTGTAGGGAAAGAGAGTTTGTTAATAAAGGTTTTGTAATAATTGTCGTAAGTGGCTAGATATATTGTAGATACCCACACATCGTAGGTAAATTATTTCATATGATTTATTGCCTTTAAAAAAGTGCTCTTTTTACATAACTTAATGACACTTAGGTTGGATTTAGTTGCAGATAAAATTAAGATTAGGAATTGTTAAGTAAATTTCCATATGTACATGGAAGGTCAGTTGACTTAATTTTTCTACGTAACAGTTCTAGTTTTGCAACCGAATGTGGACAGTCACCTTGAAATTGGTTTTAATATGCTTTTGCCTGTACTGCATGTGTTCAGAATGTAACAAACAAAAAACAAAGAAATGGAAATAAAGTTTTACCTGCTAAGAAGTACTTTTTCTTTTGTACACAGTAGGTAATCAGATGTTTAAGCTGGAATAAATTTCCCCTTGAAAGTGTACTAGAAAAGGAAATGCAATTTTGCTATAATGTAAATATACTATGCTCTTATAAAATACACAAAATACTTTTTAAAAAGTCTAAAAATCTTAGGAAAAAACCTTTGGTAATGTAGCAAACTCAGTGCTTTGTTTTCCTTTATATTTCTGCCCTAAATCCTTTCTGGAATAGAATGTAGTATGAGTAAACAGATAAAGGTATGTTTTTATTTAAGTTGACAAAGCATATATTTTTTTTTAAATGGTTTATTGTGTGAGAAACCTGAAATGTCTCAAAGCGATTTTTGGGGGGGGTGGTTAAGAGAGTGGGTTAAAGTGCTTGTAGTACTTGGAGAATAGAGTACTCTGGTTTGAAACAAAAAAAGATTGGGGCGCCTCTGGTGGCTCAGGTTCCTGAAGTCGAGCCCTAAGTTGGGCTCTTCCTTGCTGACAGCGTGGAGCCTGCTTGGATTCTCTCCCCCCTCTCTGCCCCCCCCCTGCACATGCCCCCTCCCCCTTCAAAATAAAGAAATAAACTTAAAAAAAAAAAAGCATTGACCCTAGTTTAGTTTTTAATGCTAGTAGACAACTCTACATGTTCAGAAAAACATACAAAAGCTTAATAGGGAACTGAATTGAATGTTCGATTCTGTAGGTATTTTGAAGGCTTGCCGACCTGGGTCATTACTGGGGATTACAATAACTGAGTTATTTGATGATAGTAGAATTGCTATGCCAACTATTACTGGTTAAAAGACAGTTTCCACAGAGGTAGACATGGTGCCCTGTGTGGTTGGAGGACTGGAGAACTACTGGCCAACCTGTTTTAGCTGTAGGGATCTCTTTGTTTAGTGTGCATTATATCCTTTAATACTTGTGCTTCTGACAATGTAGTTCTCACAGAGCATTGATTCAAATATATCTTCTTTGTTCATAAAAGTGTTTTTGGACATAAAAAGCTAGGTTATATAAGGGATCATATGCAAAGGACTGTTTGTTCAGAATTTTCTTTCCTATATACCTGCATGGCACAATTCTTCTCTTAGAATTCTGTTCCGATGTTCTCTAAATGTTGTATAGAGGCCTTCCTTACCCAGAAGTCCTTCTCAACTCAATCTTATTTTCTTCCTTACTTCTGTCTATATCACTTTCTCACCTATGGCATACGTGCAGGTAATTTGTTTTATCATGTCTTTTTTTTTTTTTAATGTTTATTTATGTATTTTGAGAGAGTGGGGAGGGGTAGAGAGAGATAACCCCAAGCAGGCTTCACCCTGTCACTGCAGAGCCCGACGCAGGGCTTGAACTCACAAACTGAGATCGTGATCTGAGCCGAAATCAAGAGTTAGACACTTAACCAGTTGAGCCACCCAGGTATCCCTGTCATATGTCTTCTGTAATTAAAATGTAGGTTCTATGTTGATAGGGACTTTTTTCTGTTAATTACCATACCCCCATTTGTTTGAGTAATGTACCAAAGTAGATATTGAATTAGTATTTGTTGCACAAAATGAATGTTAAAACAGTGACAAGAGATAAACCTCTTTGAATTGTGTTCTTACATAAAGATTTTTGAGAAAGGGAGTTACTGGGCCTGGCATTGTAGAATACATTGTTACATGAGGTAATGGTAGGATATCAGGCAGAACCTGTATTACCCGGTAAGACCTTAGAAGTTTCATTTACGAATGAATCATACTATTAGTTTGTTTACATGTCCTTTCTCCAGTCACAGAAACATAATAAGAGGAAATTTTATTGTTTTTCTTTTGGTTGTTTTAGCATTGGAGGAAAAATGGCATCTGGATTAAATGAGGATGTTTGTCGTGAGGAGCCTGCTGAATCAGATAGTAAGGCTCAGTCATCTGTAGTTTCATAAAACTCTACAACTGATCCCAACACAGATTTGGGGGTGAGGACCAGTGCATATGATTTTATAAAACAGAGATATAAAATGTTAGAAGGAAAAATTTTGTAGTTTAGAGTTTTAGAGTTGCTTTGTGTTTTTCAGAAAATGTAAAAGATCAGGTTGAATTTTTGGAATTGGAAAGGTATGCTGGGAAGCTGGTATGGCAGAGCAAGCCACATAAGTAATCATTGAGCCTAGGCAACCATCAGTATTCACATGTAAATACAACTTTGTTGTCTATTTATAGAGAGAAAAATTTAAGATTCTTAGTGAAAAATAGTTCTGAAAAAAATGTCAGTTGCCAGCACTGATGGTAAGAAAAGCAACTGAAGAGGTTTAAAAGAGTGATGTTTTGAATATAAATACTAGGGTTTGGAAAGGAGGGAATTTTATGTTGTGATTGAAGTCTTTTGAGAATTTCCCTGGAATGTCAGCTTTACACCTAACTCCTAAGCTGTTTTACAATGCATACTGTACAAACTTTTATTGAAGTTGTAACTTTCAAAAAACTAGTTTAACTTGTTGCATATGTTTTTCTCCCCTTAGGTAAGATAGGAATTACACTGTTTACTACTTAATTTGGAATTAAAATAATTCCTCAAGATTTTAATTTAATAAAGGCAATCTTTTTGGGCTATTTAAAGTAAAATAAAAATTGTAGTGTAGAAATAAGTGATGGAGAGGTTAATGTTTTTGTTACCTGTGATGCTGTATTTCACTGAAAATTTCCTTGCTTTATATAATAGGAACACATTTTCATTTGAGATAATTTGAAATTTCTACCAAAGCCCACTGGGGAAATTGTAACATCATAATTTTATTTCAAGCCAGTGATTTTTTATTTTTTTATTTTTTTAAAGTAAGCTCTAGGTCCAACTTGGAGCTTGAACTCAACGACCCTGAGATCAAGAGTCACATGCTCTACCCACTGAGCCAGCCAGGGGCCCCTAGCCAGTGATATTTATAAAGATTCCATTTGAGGGGCGCCTGGGTGGCTCGGTAGGTAGAGCATCCAATTCTTTGGCTCCAGTCATAATCTCACGGTTCGGTTCGTGGGGCCCTGCAGGACTCCCTGCAGGACTGCAGGCTGTTGGTGGAAGCCTGCTTGGGATTCTCTCTCTCCCCCTCTCTTTGTCCCTCCCTGCTCTCTCAAAATAAACTTAAAAAAAAAAAAAGAAGAAGAAGATTCCATTTGATTTCATCATGTAGGAGATTATTTAGACATTCTTGTGTGTCATCTCTAAGAGTTGTTTTATCTAGATCTTGTATATAGAAGGAGAAATGAAAGTTTGCTTTGAAAGTATAGACCTAGGAAAAAGCTTTTAAGGTTGGTTGGTCCAGTTAAAAAAAAATTTTTTTTCCTTATTATAATGGCTTCCACTTAATATGGTACTCTATTTTTCAGAGAGATCTCATTGGAGATTACAAGATTGTCTTTGATTATCAGTGCTTTGGAACAGAGTCAGAATCTTCAAGAGGGGAAATGAAGTAAACTAGCATTATTGAATTTTTTTTAATTTTAGAGAGCGAGCCCGCAAGAGCAAGTGCAGGCATGAGCAGGGGGGGAGAGGGGCAGAGGGAGAGAGAGAATCCCAAGCAGGCCCTATGCTCAGCACAGACTGCAGCAGACTTGATCCCACTACAGGATCCCATGGACCCTGGGACCATGACCTGAGCTGAAATCAAGAGTTGGACACTCAACCAACTGAACTACCCAGGGGCCCCTATTGAATATCTATTTTGAGCCACATTTTATACTAGGCTTTTCTTACACATTAGTTGATACAAATGTTGCATCTCTCCTTTGAGGAAATTGTAGTTAAGTATAGACAATACTTATAATTACATTGTTAAAAGTAGATTTCAATTGCTTTATATACAGTTATTTGTGCTGTATCAGGACAAATGGGTTCCTAAAAGTCACTGCACTATGCAAAATCATGCAATAAAAACCACAGGGCTTATGGGAAATGAGGTTAGCACAACAGTCGAAAATTTCATTAGTGAAGGAGTGTCTGGGGGCTCAGTTGGTTGGGCGTCCAACTCTTGGTTTCAGCTCAGGTCTTGATCTCACGGTTTGTGAGATCTGTGAGATTGAGCTCCGTGTTAGGCTCTGCCTCTCTCTCTCTCTGCCCCTCCTCTCTCTCTCAAAAATGAATAATAAACTTAAAAACTTTTTTTCATTAGTGAAAAAAGCAAATAGAACTGAATTTAAATGATAGCACAATTTTTGTATGTTAAATAGTTAACAAATACATAAATAATATAGAGTAATTGCTGCCCTTTGTCTTGGAAAAGACCAGAAGTTTGTTTTTTGGGAAGTGTCAGGATTGCAGAGGTGCCTGGGTGGCTCAGTCAGTTAAGCTTCCTTTTGGTTTTGGCTCAGGTCATGATGTCGAGGTTCGTGAGTTCAAGCCAGCACTGTGAGTGTATAGCCTGCTTGGGATTCTCTCTCTCTTCTCCTTCTCTCTCTCTCTCTCTCTCTCTCTCTCTCTCTCTCTCCCCCCACCCCCCCCCCCGACTCGCTCTCAAACAATAAACTTAAAAAAATGTTAAAAAGAAGGATTGCAGCTTATGAATTATTTTGAAGTAATGGAAGAATAGTTGTCTGCAGTCTGAGGGAAAGTTGTAATACCAGATACGGATGTGTGTGCATAACAGCCAGAACTGTTGTAGCTGGCAGATGTTTAAGGTATATGTCTGTCCTGTACATGCCTGTGTGGCTTATTTCAGCTGGGTGCAGTTTTCTTTGTTCAGCTAGTACTCCTGGTAGACAAAATCCCACCGAAACAGTCATGAAATTTGAAATGTAGTATGTTCAAAATATTCCTTAATATGTTAATCATGTTGTAACAAACATGTATTTTCATAGCAAGCATTGTAGCAGAACTGACTGTATACATTGTCTAACCTAGTGCTACAGTGATCACACAGCCTAAGTTTGGGTAACTTCTTTCCCTCTGGCATGTGACTGTTTACTAATAAGCAAGAACTTCTTGCATTTAGTATCTGAGCTAGTGTCACATTCTTTGCCTTCTTAGTTGCCACTAAGAAGACAAACTTACTTCAGTATTTTCTTTGTTAAGGAGAAGCTTTGTTCCAGATTATCAAAAGTTTCAGGCTAATTCATTTTATTTTTAAAAAGTGTTTACAGTAAAACCTTGGTTTGCAAGCATAAATTATTCCGGAAGCATGCTTGTAATCCAAAAGCACTTGCATATCAAAGTGCATTTCCCCATAAGAAATAATGGAAACTTAGATGATTTGTTCCACAACCCCAAAATATTCCTATAAAAATTATTACAATACTGAAATATAATTACAATACTGTAATATAATACTGTAAATAATAAAATGCAAAATACAAAGAAAAATAAATTAACCTGCACTTAACCTTTGAAAACCTATGTAACTAGTGTGAGGGAGACACGAAACAGGAGGACTGTTGTGTAGGACATCTTTCACTGCCATCACTAATGGAATCACTGCTATCTCTTGGGTCAATGGAATCTTTTTCTGCATGGGGGCCATTGTATATGCTTGCACACATGTTGACTACAGTATAGTTTTAATAAACTCTTGTCATATACTGTTATACTGTGTTTAATGTAATTGGCAATAAGGCACCAGAGGAAAGGGTCTATATCTGCCGACAGCCTGACCTAGAATGAAGCAAAGCACTCCCAAGCTTATTCTTTTATGGGAAAGCAAAGGACTGTCCGTAGGTGCTTTGAAGTGACAAAAACTACACTAGTGTCTGTTGTGGGCACCTTCCAACATTCTGAAAAATCATTGATTTCTGCTGAACATCTTGGCCTGAGACCAAGTATCCAAGCATGGGAGACGATCACCCACAATCCTTCAATGAAAGGGAGAGGGAGGGAGGGGACTGTTGGTTCAGTTGTGATCATGTGACATTTGGCATCGCGTACTCGTATTGCAAGACATCGCTCATTTATCAAGTTAAAATTTATTAGAAATGTTTGCTCGTCTTGCAGAACACTCGCAGAACAAGTTACTCTTAATCCAAGGTTTTGCTGTATTTATTTAATTGGAGAGAGTGAGCTTGCAAGCATGAGTGGGGGAGGGGCAGAGGGAGAGAGAGGGAGAATCCCAAGCAGGTTCTGCTGTCAGCGCCCAGCTGGACGAGGGGTTCCATCTCACTAACTGTGAGATCGTGACCTGAGTTGAAATCAAGAGTCATATGCTTAACTGACTGAACCAACCAGGCACCCCAGGCTAATTCATTTTCAAGATTTTTTGGGGGAGACGATATTTTATTTATTAAAAATTTTTTATGTTTATTCAAAAAATTTTTTAAAGTTTGTTCATTTTTTGAGGGGGGGGAGGGGCAGAGAGAGAGGGAGACACAGAATCCAAAGCAGCCTCCAGGCTCCGAACTGACAGCACAGAGCCTGACTTGGGGCTTGAACTCAGGAACTGTGAGATCGTGACCTGGGCTGAGGTCGGACGCTTAGCCGACTGAGCCACCCAGGCGCCCCTATGTTTATTTATTTTTGAGAGAGAGAGAAAAAGCTTGAGCGAGGGAGGGGCAGGTAGAGAGGGAGACAGAATCCAAAGCAGGCTCCAGGCTCTGAAGATGTCAGCAGACCTCTGTGTGGGGCTTGAACTTGGGAACTGCAAAATCATGACCTGAGCTGAAGTCAGAAGCTCAACCGAGGCACCCAGGGATTTTAAAATATCCCAATATTTTAAAAACAGGAAATAAAATATTACACGTTTTTTTCAATTTGTGTGTGTTTTTTAAATTTTTAAAAAATGTTTATTTTTGAGAGAGAGGGGGGACAGCATGAGCAGGAAGGGGCAGAGAGAGAGGGAGACACAGAATCTGAAACAGGCTCCAGGCTCTGACTGTCAGCACAGAGCCCAACACAGGGCTCAAACCTGTGACCTGAGCCAAAGTGGAATGCTCAACAGACTGAGCCACCCAGGCGCCCCTTCAATTTGCGTTTTGAAACAATTTTGATATTCAGTGGAGGGAGCCTGGTGTGGAAAAAACAATAGAAAGATTCTGGGTTTGAATCCTGGCTCTGTTTTATCCCTTACCCTTTTTAAGACTCAGTTTGCAAATCTGAGTAAAAAGATAGAACAGTACTTTTCTGACATACCTCACTGGTCAGGTAGTGAGATACATATAAAAGTACCTGGCAGACAGTAAAGCATGTGAATTAGTACTTGCTTTGTTGTAGGTTTAGTCTATTAAGAACTTCTGTTTTTTCATTTATTTCATCTTTGTTTTATGTTGTCCTTATCATGTGTCTTATAAACTGTTTGATGTTTTTATTTTGTATATTTTTTTGGTATTTAGGAAGTTTTATATTTTTGTTCTGGTCAGTTAACTTTATATTTATACCTTTGAAGATTCCCCTTGTCCTCTTTTTTCTTTTTGTCTTACTTATTAGGCTTCTACTATTTGATTTGTTAGCTTTATTTTTATTTTCATTATTTTTTTTTAACGTTTATGTATTTTTGAGAGAGCGAGCATGAGCAGGGGAGGGACAGAGAGATTTAAAGCAGGCTCTACACTGACAGCAGCAAGCCTGATGTGGGGCTCAAACTCTCAAACTGTGAGATCATGACCTGAGCCAAAGTTGGATGCTCAACCCACTGAGCCACCCAGGAGCCCCTGTTTTGTTAGCTTTAAATTAAATCCATTGAGGGGAGTCTAGCTGGCTAATTCAGTAAAGTGTGTGATTCTTGATCTCAGGGTTGGAAGTTCAAGCCCCACGTTGGGTGTAGAGATGACTTAAAAGTAAAATCTTAAAAAAAAAAAAAAGTAATAGGACTTGAAAAAAAATGAATCCGTTGAGTCTTATTTTCTTATGTGTGAGACAGTGAATGAGCTTATTCTACTTTACTGTTTTTTTTTCATGTCTCTTTTTCCTTTGACATTTTAAAGTTATTTTTGCTTGGTGAGAGTATGTCATTTTATGTACTGTTCTTTCACCCTCATCAATACCTTTGTTTTAGATTTAGTTATATGATTAAATATAGTTTATATTCACCAGCAGACCTTTAGTTGAAGTTTTCTCAATTATCTATTGATTGGATGAAGCTTATATACACTAGAAATTATATACACTAGAAATTCCTGAGCAGTGCTTGTGGAAATCTCTTAAGTTCTTACATGGTTAAACTTTTTCTCTAGCCTTGATATTTGAAGGGCAGTTTGGCTGGATTTAAATTCTTTGGCACACATCATCTTTGGTTTTTTGAAAATATCGCCCTGCTCTTATCTTACTTGTATGTTGCTGGTACCACCATAATTTCTTTGTAGATGATTTAGCCTTTCTTTTTAGAGATCTGAGTGGTTTTTCTTTATCTGTAAAATTGAATCATTTTACTTGGATTATGTCCCTGTGTTGACTCTTCTGGATATATTTTCCCTGGTACATGGTTTCAGGTTGGGAGAGCACAAGCAAGAGAGGGGCAGAGAGAGAAGGCCAGAGGATTCGAAGTAGGTTCTGTGCTGACAGGCTGACAGCAATGGGACCGATGTGGGGTTCAAACTCAAGAACTGCGAGATCATGACTTGAGCTAAAGTCAGACACTTAACCGACTGAGCCACCCAGGTACCCCTAGATCATATATCTTGAAGTTTAGTCTTCATTTCTGAGATGTGGTTGTGTTTTTCCTGTTTCTTTAGATCAGTCTGTACCTGTTTTATATTTTCCTGTTTGTCCATTATTTAAAAATTTGAACATCTGATTTGAGGTGTTCTTTTATATTTTCATCTGGCATATTTAATTATGCTGTAAGATGTACAGTATTATTTATTTTTAATTTGCCATGGAATCTTGTATTACATGTTTCCTTTTTTTTTAATCACTAGGCTTTTTGGTGTGTTTTCATCTGCCACAGGGTTTTTTACTTTTTTTATTCTGTATACGTAACTTGCTATAAGTGCTGGGTTCTTTTTTCTGTTCAGGTTATTTGTGATGGATTTTACTAGGCCAATAATAGTATACATAGTTTTACTTTTGGAGTGAGGTTTGTGTGACTTCTCAATCTCTTAGTTCAAGAGAGCACCCTCTTGTTGCTACAGTGAATTGTTTTTTAAATAAATATGTCTCTCCCCTGCCCTTTCCAGTTGTTCTATCAATATTTTAGTAGGGTCCTCATCTTCAGTGGCTTCTTTCTCTATCAAACCTTCAAATGTCAATTCCTTCTAAGGTGGCTCCTTCTCCTTGAAAGCCATGCCTTGCTTAAACTGCTACTTTGGTCTTTTTTGTTTTTTAAGTTTTTATTTAAATTCCTGTTAGTTAAAATACAATGTAAGAGGCGCCTGGGTGGCTCAGTTGGTTAGGTGTCCGACTTCGGCTCAGGTCATGATCTCATGGCTCGTGGGTTCGAGTGCCGTGTCGGGCTCTGTGCTGATAGCTCAGAGCCAGGAGCCTGCTTTGGATTCTGTGTGTCCCTCTCTCTCTGCTCCTCTCCCACTCATGTTCTGTCTCTCTCTGTCTCTGAAAGTTAAACATTAAAAAAAAATTTTTAAATACAATGTAAATTAGTTTTGGTTGTACAGTATAATGATTCAACACTTGGATATATCACCCAGTCAGTGCTCATCACAGCAAGTGCACTCCTTAATCCCCACCAGCTGTTTATCCCATCTCCCTACTCACCTTCCTTCTGATAGCCATCGGTTTGTTCTCTATAGTTAAGATTCTGTTTCTTGGTTTGCCTCTCTCTTCTCTTTTTCCCCTCTGTTGTGTTTCTTAAAGTCCACATATGAGTGAAATCATATACTATTTGTCTTTTTCTTACTGACTTTTTTTGCTTAGCATAATAATACTCTCTAGCTAGCTCTCAGGGGCTCCTGGATGGCTCAGGATGGCTCAGTCAGTAGGCTGACTGACTTCGGCTCCGGTCATGATCTCACAGTTTGTGAGTTCGAGCCCTGCTTCAGGTGAGCTTGTGCCTGGCTTTGGGTTAGTATGAGCCCTCCTTCTCTGTCTCTGCCCCCCCCCCCCCCCCGTGGGATTCTCCTTCTCTCTCTCTGCCACTTGCTTACTTGTGCCCCCTGCTTCTCTCTCAAAAACAAAACAAAAACAAAAAACCTCTCTAGCTCCATCCATGTCATTGCAAATGGCAAGATTGATTCTTTTTTATGGCTGAGCAATATCCCATTGTGTGTATATATCACATATCCTTTATCCACTCATCAATTGATGGGCACTTGGGCTGTTTCCATAATTTGGCTATCATAGATACACTGCATCAGGGTGCATGTATCCCTTTGAATTAGTATTTTTGTATTCTTTGGATAAATACCTAGTAGTGCAATTGCTGGGTTGTAAGGTAATTCTATTTGTAACTTTTTTTTTTTTAAGATTTTATTTTTAAATAATTTTATACCCAGTGTGGGGCTCGACCCCACAACCCTGAGATCAAGAGTCGCATGCTTTACCAACTGAGCTAGCCAGGCCACCCCTATTTTTAACTTTTTGAGGAAGCTCCAGATTGTGTTCCACAGTGGCTGTACCAGTTTGCATTCCTACCGTAAGTGCAAAAGGGTTTCCCTTTCTCCACATCCTTGCCAACACCTGTTGTTTCTTGTGTTGTGTTGTTGGTTTTAGTTGATCTGACTGTTGTAAGGTGATACCTCATTGTAGTTTTGATTTGCATTTCCCTGATGGTAAGTGATGATGAGCATCTTTTTATGTGTCTGCTGGCCATATGTATATCTTCTTTGGAAAAATGTCTGTTCATGTCTTCTGCCCATTTTTTAATTGGATTATTTGTGTTTTGGGTGTTGAGTTTTGTAAGTTCTTTATATATTTTGTAAGTTCTTTAGATAAGTACTAACCCTTTATCAGATTATGTCATTTCCAAATATCTTCTCCCACTCAGTAGTTTGCCTTTTAGTTTTGTTGAGTTTCCTTTGCTGTGCAGAAGCTTTTGCATGTTGCTCTGCATTTTTCCCAACACCATAGTCAAAGAGATGGTCTTAACAGACTCTCTTAAGTCTCTTCTTTTGACTCCCAGTAGCCATTGCTCTTCATCCGTCATGTCTCTAAATACTTCCCTTCAGGATGGGGCCACCTTCCGAGGGTGAATCCTAGTTAATATTACAGATATTCAGTCACCACTTAGACCCTGTGGTATTAATCTTTTGGACAGTTCCCATTGGAACTTCTTGTATCGGATGTTTATGCACTTATATGTAAATTGGAATTTTTTAGTTGTTTCATCTTATAGTGCTGGCTTTGGGTGATTTTGTTTGCTGTTTGTTCGCCTGTATGGTTTTTATGAGGATTTTTGGAATGTTTAGAAATTAGGGAGCAGACATTCTATAAAGAGTTAATTTTTGGTTTTACGTGCTATGCTTGGTAATGGTGCTTTAAAAAAATTTGCAAGTTGTGTTTTATAATTGAATAATTGGTTATATTTGTTTCTGTGTTCTCATAGCCACTCCATTGTTTTTTTTCAAACTCTTCTGGGAGTATTTATCATTGAAGTAATTACAAGGTTCTATTATATAACTGATTATCATATATATATATGTGCATGTATATCTTAAGTTTTATTAAATTTTTTTCTATCCTTAGCATTAGAGTTCATAGCTTATAGCATTTCTTTATCAGAGGTCCTCATATTAAGCAGGAATCCTTAGTCTTCCTTCAACTTTTTTTTTCCTCAAGTGACATCATTTAATGCTCAAAAAAAAAAAAGATAAAAACACATTTTACAGTGCATTAACAGTGGTGTAGTGTCCAGAAAGCAGATGGTGATGGTCACATTGAATTCTGCTAGTAAGACCATATCTAATTTAAATTCTGGGTCCAAAAGATACGGACCAGTGACTCCCTCAGGTTGATATGCCATAAGAGTATTGGTATAAAATTCCCACAGACCTTTCTTTGTTTTATTTTGAGACTATGTGCTTGTTACTTTTAAAATACTGAAATACTTTTTGTTTGGTGAAATATTAGAGACAGATTTTTAAAAATGGTTTACTGAGAAAAAATAAAATTTAGCAACCTCATTTAAATTATCCAATTTTTGTATTTGAAATTTTGCTGGTTTTGAAAAAATATATAAGTATGGAAATGGTATTTTATCAACTTCACAGAGTGGCCCTGATTGTTAAAGTACTTAAAACTTCCAGGTAAGGAACAGCTAAAAGAACAAAGATGTTTAGCTTGAAAGGGAAAACTGAATTCTTACAGACCTAAAATGAATAAACAGAAGTTAGAAGGAGCTAGTGTTTGCCTTGGTATATCTAAAAACATTTTAATAAAGAGTGAGCTGGCAGTAGACATGAGCTGTGTGACCATTCACACCAGATGATGTTTAAGGTCTCTTCCAACTAAGAGACTATAAAATAGCCTTGACTTGTTCAGTCTTATCTCAGTGGATCTTGTTTTTGTTTTTTGTATAAGTAAGAGAAACATTTTTAAAAAAACAGTATAAAACTAGGAGGAGAAAGGTTATCCTTAGAATTTGTTTTCATGGTTGTTGTAGTTGTCCAGAAATTATATGATATATAAAGGACGACATATTGTCTACAAATTGAAGTTCCAACTAAAATAACTTTAGGAAATGGAGGATGAAAGTAGAGATTCTGTGTTTCCTTTAAAAATTTTTTAAAAAATATTTTCTTTTTAATTTTTTTAATGTTTATTTTTGAGAGAGAGAGAGAGAGACAGACAGAAAGATGGTGAGCAGGGGAGGGGCAGAGAGAGAGAGGGAGACCTAGAATCTGAAGCAGGTTCCAGGCTCTGAGCTGTCAGCATAGAGCCCAATGTGGGGCTCGAACTCACGAACCAGGAGATCATGACCTGAGCTGAAGTCAGACTCTTAACCGACTGAGCCACCCAGGCACCCTAAAAAAGTTTTTTTTTAATTAAAATATAATTTGCAGTAAAATGCCCAGGTCTTGAGTGTACTGTTCTTTTAGGTGTCTTGAGGGTACTTTTCTGCTCGTTTTGACAAATGCATACACCCTTGAAACCCAAGCCCCTTTCAAGATGTAGAACATTTCCATCATCTCAGAAAGACCCTTTGATCCCCTTGATTAAATAGTTTAATTCAGTTTCTGCTTTCATATTTCTCTGCATTCAGTGAAGCTGGGTTGGGTCTAAATATTGTAAGCTGTAACTGATATAGTGCTTTATTTAACTTTAAAAGAAAATCTGTTTTTTAAGTTTATTTGTTTTGAGAGAGAGAGAATGCGAGCAAGTGGAGGAGGGGCAGAGAGAGAGGGAGAGTGGATCACAGGCAGGCTCTGCGCTGACAGCAGATGCAGGGGCTTGATCCCAGGAACCATGAGATCGTGACCTGAGGTGAAATCAAGTCAGATGCTTAACTTACTGAGCCACCCAGGTGCCCCCAGCCCCAATTTTTTTTTTAAGTCAATTCTACCCCCACCATGGGGCTTGAACCCACAACCCCAAGATCAAGGGTCACATGCTCCACTGACTGAGCCAGCTAGGTGCCCCTTTTTAAATATTTTTATTGAATGCTTACTCAGGTTCTTTATATATATTTGCATTAAATTTTTTTAATGTTTATTTTTGAGAGAGAGAGAGACAGAGAGAGAGAGAGAGTGGGGGAGGGGCAGAGAGCGAGGGAGACGTAGAATCTGAAGCAGGCGCCAGGTTCTGAGCTGTCAGTACAGAGCCCCAAGTGGGGCTTGAGCCCATGGACTACGAGATCATGACCTGAACTGCAGTCGGAGACTTAACTGACTGAGCCACACAGTTGCCCCGTATGTTTGCGTTTAACTCTCACCTGCACCCTGCAGGATGGTTGATGATTTCGTTGAGGCTATAGTTAGGCCAGTGATACAAAGCTGTTTATTAAGTGGTTGCTAAGATTTGAACTCTAAACCAGTGTTGTCCAATAGAATTTTTGGTGATGATGGAAATGTTCTGTATCTGAGTTTCCAGGATGTTCCACTATTCACGTGTGGCTGTTGAACACTTGAGGTGTTGATATTGTGACTGAGGAGCTTTACTGAAGAATTTTAATTTTTATTTAGTATTGATTAACTGAAATGTTAAATGGCTACAACTTTAACCTCTGACTCTTAAGGCTTTATGTGCTCTTTCTCTATACCTTTCTGCTCGACGGAAGTCGAACTTCTAAAGTAGCTCCAGTACACTGGTACTAAGTGCTGGTCAGCCTCCTGGTAAGTTAATAAATGCTTCTTGATTTGATTTTGGCATACATAAGACTCATTTTCTTTTTAACTTTTTAATTGTGAAAAATTTCACACATACAAAAATAAAATATTATGAACCTATGTCCTAATTTTGACAGTTACCAACTTTTGGTTCATTCTTTTTCATCTGTGACCCCCATCCCCTGGATTATTCTGAAAAAATACCAGGCATCATTTCAACATGGTTGATTTTTAAAGCCAGATTTGGCTTTTATCATTTAGCTTAATTTGAGGATTCATTCTTTTTAATCAATTTCAAAGAATGAAAGGTTTCTTGGATTAGCTGAAGGAAAGTAATGGAAGGATATATATATAGAGAGAGAGAGTACCAAAGAACATCATGTAATCTTAATGCCAAATCTAAATTGTATGTACAGTATTTGCCTAGTTTCTTAATTTGCTCTGTTGTAGTTCCCACTTCTAAGGAACTGGTTTTTTCTGTAACAAGGATTTGGAAAAAGATGAAGTTTCTTTCTGCAGTAGATAACCTTACATAGTTATATAAACAGCCAGCTCTTTTGGAGATTTCTTAACCTCCTTCATATTCTTATCAGTGAAGTTAGAGATCATTTTTCTAGGCAGAATAATGGAATAATTTTCAGTATTAGAACAAAAGTTCTGTTTCTTAACATTGTCGGTTTCATTTCTATGATCTCATGGTACCATAGTGCCTCACCTCAGGCATGGTGCTGATCAACTGTGCTGGGCCAGAGAGGATCCACTTCTGGGATTCCTCTGGCACAGTTGCCTAAGGCTGTGTTTGTTTTTTTTTTTTTTAATTTCTTCTCTCTGTTCTTGAGATGGGATAAATTTTATTGATTGGTTTACCAGTACACTGAATCTTTCCTGTTGTCTCCATTCTGTTATTGAGCTCCCATGATGAGTTTTTTTCCTCCTACCAAAAAATGTGTTGTACGGTGTTCAGTAATTGCTTCCTCTGGTATACTTATTTATTATTCTTTATTATTATTTTTAGAGAGACAGTCTTAGCAGGCTCCATGCTGAGCATGGAGCTCAGTGCTGGGCTCGATCCCATGACCCTGGGATAAACCTGAGCTGAAATCAAGTGGGTCATTCAACCTACTGAGCCACCCAGGTGCCCTACCTCTGGTATTTTTATAGTAGCTAATTTAAAATCTTAAATGTCTCCTTTCTACATTGGTATCTGCAGATTGTCTTTATCCTTGCAAGTTGAGATTTTTCCTGTTTCTTCACATGCCACATAAGTTTGGATTTTATCCTGAACGTTTTGAATATCAGCTTGTCAGGCTGTGGGTCTTGCTGAAATCCTATGGAGAATGTTAATTTTATTTTAGCAAATCTGGTTAGGTTCAGGCTGCAAGTCCCAACTGTTTCAGCTGGGGTTCTAATATGAGTTCAGATTTTAAAATCTTTGTAGTCATTTTTGGATCTGTCTTGCTGATGTTTCACCCCGTAACTAGTCTGGGTCCTGGACAGTGTATCTATTAATTCAGTTCTCAGTCTTTGGTATTGTGAATAGGATCAGACCTATGCATGTGCAGTTTAGGGGTTATGAACCATGGAGTTCATAACTAACTTTATGGAGTTGCCTTCTCCCAGTTCCTCCTCTGTGATATTCTTGATATTTTATTTCCCTGAGCCTCCCCTTTTCACCTTCTGGCTAGAAAGCTGGGGTTCTAGTTGTTTCATTGTACTATGCACTTTTGTGATTATGCCTTTGATTGGCTAGAGCTTTATCAACTTCATTGATCTCAAAGAACTAGCTTTTGGTCTCATTTTGTCTATTTTTTGTTTTTTCTGTTTCATTGATTCTTCTCTTAACCTTTTTTACTTCCTTTTTGTTCACTTTGAGTTTAATTTGCTCTTATTTTTCTAATTTCTTAAAGTAGAAGCTGAGATAATTGGAGACCTTTTATAATGCAGGCTTTTTTCTAACTAGTTGTATAACTTTCTCTTTGGTTGTTACTTCTCAGCAGTTGGACGGTGATATGCCTCTCTGTTCCCCTCCTCCCATCTTTTTTTCAGCTTATCTTACTTGGGTTTGTTGAGATTCTTGGATCTGTGGATTTAGAGTTTTCATCTAATTTGTAGTTTTTTATATTTTCCCCCCTTTACTCTTTTTATCCCCTTTTGAAACTCCTGTTACATGTATGTGTTAGACTATTAGACTACAGGTCATTGAGTTTCTCTTTTTTCTCTCCCTGCTCCCCCCACCCCATCATTTTCCATTTTGGACCATTTGTGTTACAGATGTTCAGGTTCATTGCAGTCACTTTAAGTTCTCTCAGTGGTTTTATGTTCACTGCACTGGCTTTGAAATTCACTGTATTGTCTAATATTTTAAGCTCATATGATTAACTTTTAATTTTTTGGTATTTTTATTCAACAGTGCTCCCCCTCCCCCTTTTAAGAGAGAGAGCACTCGTGCCTGTGCAGGTGAGGCAGAGGGAGGAGAATCTTGAGCAGGCTGCATGCCCAGCACAGAGCCCAAGACAAGGCTCGTTCTCATGAACCTGAGCTCTCATGACCCTAGCTGAAATCACGGGTTAGATGCTTAACCAACTGAGACACCCAAGTGCCCATACAATGTCCATATTTTTTAAGTGTCCATTTTTCTTTTCTTTTTTAATATATGTATATTTTTAGCCTTTTTATCTTCGTAATCTCCATATCCAGCATAGGGCTTGAACCCACAACCCCAAGAGCACGAGTCGCATGCTCTGCCAGCTGTGCTAGCCAGATGCTTCTCTTTTCTTTCTTTCTTTTTTATTTAATTTTTTAAAAAGTTAATTTATTTTGAATGAGTAAGAGCAGGGGAGGGAAGGAGAAGAGAGAGAGGGAAAGAGAATCCCAAGTAGGCTCCACACTGAGTGCAGAGCCCAGGTTGGGGCTTGTTTTCATGAATCCTGACAGCATGACCTGAGCTGAAATCAAGAGTTGAATGCTTACCAAACTGAGCCACCCAGACACCCCATTTTTTTTTTTTTAAGTAAATTCTTCCCCCACTGTGGGGCTTGAAGTCACAGCCCTGAGATCATGAGTTGCATGCTTGGGGTGCCTGGGTGGTTCAGTTGGTTAAGTGTAAGGCTCTGTGCTGACAGTGCAGAGCCTGCTTGGGATTCTCTCTCTCTCCCTCTCTCTCTGCCCCTCCCCCTGCTCAGATGCACATAATCTCTCATAAATAAATAAACATTAACAAATTTTTTTTAAAAAGTCATATGGTATACTAGCTGAGCCAGCCATGTGCCTTCCTTTAAGTTTCCATTTTCCAGTTTTTGTTTTTTGATTGTGTCCATGTTTTCCTTTCAATCCCTTAATATTACCTAATAGCTAATAGTGTTTTAACGTGTTTGCTACTACATCGTCATTATTTTTGAGTAGTTTTTGATTTTTTATTTCCTATAGGTCATGGATCATAATTTTCAGCTTTACATTTCTAATAATTTTTGTTTCTCATAATACTGGAAATTATAGACACTAGGATATTAAATGTCTGGATCCTATTGTCCTTCTGAAGAGTTTTGTTTAGATAGACCATTAATTTGCTTGTGTATCAGCTTTTCTCCAGGGCTTGTTTTGAGGCTTTGATAAAAGTGGGTCTAGATTAGCCTATTCCTAAGGTGTGGTCTTTCTGGGTCTCTACTGAATCTTTGAGTATTTAATAAAGTTTCTAAATTGATGTTAGGAGCTCTAATACCTACTCCCACCCATGTATGAGTACCAGTAGTTGTTCAGCTCATGATACTTGATAGTTGTCTTTTGCTTAACTTCAGTAGAATCTTTCAGTGAGCCCACTCATTGGGCTTAATATTTGACTAAAGATATTTGTGCAGATTTCTGAAGCTTCATCTTTGTACAGTTCTCTCTGGGACTCAACCCCATAAATTCCAGCTGTTTGAGCAGTTTCTAACTCAAATTTGTGCTTAAATCAGTGAGACTGCCATGTTCTGTTTGGCTTCCCCTTCCCTATTCTACAGCCTGGAAAATGCCTCTAGGCAGAGAAGAGGATTTTTTGGGGGTTTACCTTGTTTCCCTTCTGAGATCTTAGTCCTGTGTTGGCTGTCATCCAACAGCTGAAAATAGTTACTTCATATTTACTTATTAGCTTTATGCTTGGCAGAAGTATCATCTTTCATATATATATATATATATATTTTTTTTTTTTTTTACATTTTTATTCAATTTTGAGAGACAGAGACAGAACACTAGCAGGGTAAGGGCAGAGAAAGAAGGAGACACAGAATCCGAAGCAGGCTTCAGGCTCTGAGCTGTCAGCCCAGAGCCCTGTGTGGGGGCTCGAACCCACAAACCGTGAGATCATGACTTGAGCCGAAGTTGGATGCTTATCCATCTGAGCCACCCAGGCGCCCCTGAATTTTTTTAAATGTTAATTTATTTTTGAGACAGAGAGAGAAAACAAGTGGGGGAGGAAGAGAGAGGGGTGGGAACAGAGGATCTGAAGCAGGCTCTGTGTGCTGACAGCAGAGAGCCCAATGTGGGGCTCAAACTCAGGAACCGTAAGATCATGACCTGAATCACCGAAATTGGATGTTTAACTGACTGAGCCACCCAGGTGCCCCCATCTTAATTAGACAAAAATGTGTGTTAAAGCTGAGTTATATATGTATTTGGCCTTATATGTTTGGAGGGAAATTGTTCAATGAAATATACACTATTTCCTATTTTTCTTATTAAAACCTTTTGTCACTACAGTTTATCTTTGGGCAAGAGCAGAAAATTTATGGTATAAACTAAATTGAATATTTGTTGTTACTTTTTCCCTTAGACTAGGAATACTGTTCTCATTTGTAATGAGTGATCTGTTGGAGAAGTAGGGCTGTTAGGAAAAAAAGAGTTTGGGATCCATTTCCTTAAACACACACTGATTCTTGAATGGGAAGAAATGAATTCTTAGTTTTTTGGAAGAGTATGCCATTCTAATTATTTTTACAGGTCACATTGACAGGAGAAAATTGATTTAATGACATTGAGTATAATTTTAAGATGGAAGACTGCCAAATTTCATTAATCGAGAATTAGTTGAAACTTAATTACTGGCCTGAAATGTGATAAAATAAAAAAACTAGGTAGTATAGTATTATCACATGTAAAGAAAGTGGAGTTTGGTTATTGTTTTTTTTTTTTTCTTTCTAATGTTTGTTTATTTGGGGAGGGAGGGGCAGAGAGAGGGAGACACAGAATCAGAAGCAGGCTCCAGGGTCTGAGCTGTTGGCACAGAACCTGACTTGGGCTTGAACTCACAGACCACGAGGTCATGACCTGAACTGAAGTTGGACGCTAAACCTACTGAACCACTCAGGCACGCGTGGAGTTTGGTTTTTAATTTTCATTGGTAAACTCCATTATTTGGGGGAATTCTCCAATTAGTTAATTATTCTGTGTTGCATTCATTTTTCTTACCTATTTTTGGCATTTTTATTGCCCATTTGACTATAATAATAAGTAAGCAAAGAAACAAAAGGTGAGGTAACATTTGAATTTGTTGATTAGAAGATCTGTTAAAAGATTTGGGGTGCCTGGTTGGCACAGTCAGTTGAGTGTCCCTTGATTTCAGCCCAGGTTATTGTCTCAGTTTGTGAGTTCAAGCCGAGCCCTGCCTGCACTGACAGTGTAGAGCCTTATTGGGATTCTCTTTCTCTCCCTTTCTCTGTCCCTCCCCTGCTTGTGCATGTGCATGCACTCTCTGTCTCTCTCAAAATAAATAAATGAACTTATTAAAAAGATCTGTAAAAGATTAAAAATATAGGCTTTGATAACATTTATGTTAATAAAATTTAATAAAGTTACTGTGTATGATGGAAAGAGCTCTCAGCTTTAGAGGGTCTAGGATGTAGTCTAAAATTTGCCACTAACTAGGTAAATTGCTTGTTCTCTTTTTAAAGTTGATTTAATTTGAGAGGGAGCATGCATGTGCGTGTGTTTCCTTCCATGAGTGAGGGAGGGGCAGAGAGAGGAGAGAGAATCTCAAGTAGGCTCCCAGCTGTCAGCACGGAGCCTGATGCAGGGCTCAAACTCATGAACCGTGAGATCATGACCTGAGCCCAGATCAGGAGTCAAACACTTAACTGACTGAGCTACCCAGGCACCTCGAAATTGCTTGTTTTCTTAATCTTACTTGTAAAATAAGGATTGAACCTTTTATGCTTAGTTTGCAGGAGTATCATGAAAATTATACGTTAGTGTGAAATCCCTTTGAAAAATGTGGTGCTGTAAACAATGTAAGGTATTTCCAGTAAGACCAAGGGGAAAAAAACTCTAATTCTGAATATTTTAAGTTCAGCTATACAAAGTAAAGTCACATTGGGGGCCCCTGGGTGGCTCATTTGGTTAAGCGTCCAACTCTTGGTTTTGGCTCAGGTCATGATCTCATGGTTTCGTGGGTTTGAGCCACTTATCAGGCTCTGTGCGCACAGCGCAGAGCCTGTTTGGGATTCTCTCCCCCCTTTCTCTATGCCCCTCCCGTCATACTGTCTCTGTCTGTCTCGAAATAAATAAATAAACTTTAAGAAAATTAAAAAAAAAGTCACACTGTACATGTCAAGTAAGAATATAAACGTCTATGATTTTTATATGCTTGTTATGAATTGTTTATACACTTCCCATTTATACTGTGGGAGGGTAGAATGTTCTGTAGTTTTGGATTAAAACTTCTCATTAAAAAATCAGAATTTTGGGGCGCCTAGGTGGCTCAGTCAGTTAAGCAGCTGACTCTTGATTTCAGCTCACAGTTCATGAGATCAGGCTCCATGTGGGGGAGCCTACTTGTGATTCTCTCTCTCCCTCCTCTCTGCCCCTCCCCCCATGCATGCTCTCTCTCTTTCTCAAAAATAAATAATCATTTATAATGTTATTGGGGCGCCTCGGTGGCTCCGTCGGTTGAGCGTCCGACTTCGGCTCAGGTCATGATCTCATGGTTAGTGAGTTTGAGCCCCACGTCGGGCTCTGTGCCAACAGCTCAGAGCCTGGAGCCTGTTTCGGATTCTGTGTCTCTCTGTCTGTCTGACCCTCTCCCGTTCATGCTCTCTCTCTGTCTCAAAAAAAAAATAAATAAACGTTAAAAAAATTAAAATAATAAATAAAATGTTATTAATGTTTGTTTATTTTTGAGAGAAAGAGAGTGCAAGTGGGGGAGGGGGCAGAGAGAGAGAGGGAGACACAGAATCTGAAGTAGGCTCACCCATGAGCAGTGAGATCATGACCTGAGCCAAAGTCGGACGCTTAACTGACTGAGCCACCCAGGTGCCAGAATAATCATTTAAAAAAAATCAGAATGTTTCTAGCAATTTCCTCTGTAATGGGAAATATAGCTTAATTTTTTCTTTTTTTTCCTCTCCTTCTGACTGCTCTCTATAATGGCTTTGTATTACTTGTGTTAGTGGTTTCCTTTTTAAAAAAACCTTTTCTCTTTTTAAATTGTTTTTAATGTTTATTTTTTGAGAGAGAGACAGAGTGCAAGCAGGGGGAGGGGCAGAGAGAGAGGGAGACACAGAATCTGAAGCAGGGTCCAGGCTCTCTACTGTCAGCACAGAGCCTGACGTGGGGTTTGCAGGTTTCAAACCCACAAACCACAAGACCATGACCTGAGCAGAAGGCCGAAGCTTAACCGATTGAGCCACCCAGGTGCCCCTCTTTTTTCTTATTTTTTTTTTCTGTTCTACACTATTGAAGGGTAGTAGAAAGGTAGATATATATATGTATATTTTTTTATTTTTATTTTTTTTAATTTATTTTGAGAAAGAGAGAGGATAAGGCAGAGAGAGGGAGAGAGAGAGAGAGAGAGAGAGAGAGAGTCCCAAGCAGGCTCCACACTGTCAGTGTGGATCCCAATATGGGCCTTGAACTCAAGAATGGTGAGATAATGACCCAAGCCAAAGTCAGATGCTTAACCAACTGAGCCACCCAACTGCCCCTAGAAAAGTAGTTGTAATGGCTAGGTGTAATGGCTCTGAATCCAGATTGTCTGGGTTTAAATCTTTTTTTCCATCACTTAGTAGTCGTGTGACCTTAGTCAAATTATGTAATCTCTCTGGATCTCAGATATCTCATCTAAAATGAGGTTAAAAAGAATACCTACTTCATACCATTGTTAAGATTAAATGAGTTTTCCCTGTAAAGCATTTAGCACAGTGCCTGGCACACAGCAAATGCTCAGTAAATGTTAGCTATAGTACTATTTGTTTTATGTGTCTTTTTCTGACAAGTTATCTCCATGATTTAAGCACTCATTGCAATAAGCTTTATTGTCTGAAGTCAGTGTTTATTTTTTTTAATTATATTTTAATTTTTTTTAATGTTTATTTATTTTGAGACAGAGTACACATGCCCAAGTGGCAGGAGCAGAGAGAAGAGGGAGGGGGAGAGAGAGAGAATCCCAAGCAGGCTTCTTGCTGCCAGCTCAGAACCCAACTCAGACTCGAACTCACAAACTATGAGACCATGACCTGAGCCAAAATCAAGAGTCAGACTCTTAAGCGACCAAACCACCCAGGCATCCCTGAAGTCAGTGTTTAAAACCAGAACTATTTGATTCCAAAGACTGCTCTTTTCATTATTTGACTAATTCCTTGATGTAAAATTTTCCATTCACATTGTAACTAGTATGTAAAAGTTATATGAATATAATGCTAGGATTATGACACGGTGACACTTTATGATTTGTTTACTATAGCAGAGAAGACCTAGCCTCCTTTTGTACCATATTTATTAAGTTGGCTTTGGTATATATAAACCTTAGGTGTAAAAGCAGTTTTTAATACAAAGTAAATTAAAAGAGACTATTATTTTTGCCATTATTTCAGATAGGTCGTTATTTTTTGTTGCTCTCACATATATTTTTGTAATCTCAGCTACTAATAAGTTCTGTTCACATTTTTCCTCTCTTTTGGTGAGTATCATGTTTTTATTTCTGTTAAGTATGAATCTCAAATTGGAATTGTTGTGTGATTGTATGATTAGATATTGCCAGTGTTTTAAAATCTGGTTTTATTGAGATATAATTTTTATACATAAAACTCCTTCTGCCAAACAGTTGAACCAATTAATCAGTTTTCTCTCTTACCAGAAATCTATGAGAGTTCCAGTTGCTCCATACATTCATCAGTTAATATCATCTAACATTTTAATCACATTTAACTTAAGGCATGGCACATGTAATTAAGAATCTCAAGTGTTTATTGGCTGTTAGGATAACCTCTTTTGAGAGCATTTTCTTCAGGACCCTTGCCCAATTTTTTAATGAGCTAACTCTTACTGATACTGAGTTACAGTTCTTTATATTTTCTGGGTGTAAGATCTTTGCTGTGCATTGCATATGTCTTTGGCCTGCGTTTTGTTGTTGTTGTTGTTGTTGTTGTTTTTGTTTTGTTAATGCTACTTCAAACATTTAAGCTTTCCTGTTTGAGGGATAAGGGAGATTGCTAACTGAACATAAAATATTTTTTTTTTTAGAAGTTTTATTGTTACACCTTTTTCGTTTAGATTTGTGATGTTTTCACAGTTTATTTTTCTTCTGTACAGAAGGGTCATTGGCCTCATGAAGTTTCACCCTACATACTTAAGACTTAGTACTCAACAATTTTTAGGAACAGATGCATGGCGGCTCTACTAATTTATTTTTTATTCTTATTTATCCTTCAGTTTAGGTAGTTCTATTGCTGTGTCTTCTATTTCACTGATTATTTTCTTCTGCATTGTCATAATTGCTTTAATGTAAGTGTTCATTGTATGTATTTTTCACCTCTAGAAGTGCTGTTTGGTTCTTTTTTTAATGTGTTCTGTTTCTGTTTTCACATGTTTACATTTTTTAAAAATTCTTGATCCTATTTGTGATCATTGTCTTGATATCTTTACCTCATAATTTCATCATTTCTCTCTTTTATTTCTCCAGGTTATAGGTCACGTTTTCCTGCTTCTTAGTTTATCTAATAATATTTTATTGGGTGTTGGGTATTATGAATTTTACATTGTTTTATTGGAATTAATTGTCTTTACAGAGTGTAGGACTTTGTTAATAGCAGGCAGTGTAGGTGCTTGTGTATAAGTCTAGGGCTTTGTTGGGTGGGTCTATAGAACACTTACTCTAGGGCTAGTTTTTGTCTCCTGCTGAGTAGATTTTTTGCAGTGTTTACTGAATTGTGCAGCTTGTTCATTGAAGGAGACTCCATTCTGGTGACTTGGAATTCTCAGTACCATGTGAGCCCTGAAAATTCTTGAACTTTCTACTTCCTAGTCATTATTTACCTCATGAAGTTTCACTCTACATATTCAAGACTTAGCACTTAATAATTTTCAGCAACCAATGCATAGGGATCCCATGCACGTTTTTAATCTGTTTCTCTGAATAGTTCCATCAGTGTTTGCTTTACTATCTGCTTGGCCTCATTGAATTTCATTCATTATCTTCAGCTCTGTGTGGACTGTTGTGCTCTGCTTGGGATCGTTTCTCCATGTACTGTGATCTATAAAGCAGTGGCGTTTCTACATTTGTCATGTTTTCTCCCCCCTCTTGTGGTTCACAACGCTGCACTGCCTGTTGTCCAGTGTCTGACAAGTTACTTCATATGTTTTGTCCACTTTTCTTGTTTTTAGTAGAAGGGCAAGTTCATCCTCACTTATTCCATCATGGCCAAAAGTAGTTACTGTATTTTTACAGAAATAAATTTTCAGAAAGCTAATTGAGGGTTAAGAACAATGCACTTTAAACTGTTCTTTGTACGTATGTGGTTCCTGGAAAACGTTGACAAGTCAGGAGTGTCCCTTTTAACTAGTCTTTATATCATAGCTTACTTTAAAGCTTTTTACTGTAACTGTAATTATTGTAAGAAAACCAAACTACTTTTAGGCTTTCTGCAGGGTAAATAGGAACGCTAAATTTATTTTCTTAGTTATGTTTCTTTGACTACTTATGGTTAATGATAGCCTTAAGTTACTGCTTCTGCTTTCCTCTCCTTCTTATCCCCCAGATCACTGTCTGCTGAGTGTATAGTTGATTGTGGGGAGGGCCAGACAGTTAGGAAGATATTGCAGAGAAATTGGAACTAATGGTACCTACTGCAGGTTGGAGGTATGAGAAAAAGAAAGCACCAAAGATAAATAGGGTTTTGTTTTGTTTTGTTTTGCTTAATATCTGGTTGGGTGAGTTGAGGGGAAAGCATCTACTGAGATGGTGAAGACTTGATGCAGAACTGATTCGGGGGGGAAAATTTAGTTGTGTTTTGGATGGATTAGGTTTGAGATGAAAAGCAGCAAAGCAGGGATGGTGAATACATAGTTATAGAGTAATTCTGTAATCGAGCTTAATTGTTTTTTTCTTAATTTTTATTTTTTTATTAAAAAAATTTTTTTTTGACATTCATTTTTTGAGAGACAGAGACAGTGTGAGTGGAGGAGGGGCAGAGAGAGAGAAAGACACAGAATCAGAAGCAGGCTGAAGGCTCTGAGCTTGTTAGCACAGAGCTGGACGTGGGGCTTGAACTCACGAGCTGCAAGATCATGACCCGAGCTGAAGTCGGACGCTTAACTGACTAAGCCACCCAGGCACCCCTACTTAATTAATTTTTAAAATATATATCCAAGTTAGTTAGCATACAGTGTAACAGTGATTTCAGGAGTAATTTCCTTGCCCATTTAGCCCATCCCCCCTCCCACAACCCCTCCAGCAGCACTCTTGTTTGTTCTCCATAGTTAAGAATCTCTTATGTTTTTGTCCCCCTCCCTGTTTTTATATTATTTTTGCTTCCTTTCCCTTATGTTCATCTGTCTTGTATCTTAAATTCCTCATATAAATGAAGTCATATAATTGTCTTTCTCTGACTAATTTTGCTTAGCTATTAATACTCTCTAGTTCCGTTCACGAGTTGCCAATGGCAAGATTTCATTCTTTTTGATTGCCGAGTAATACTCCATTGTATATATATATACACCACATCTTCTTTATCCATTCATCCATCAATGGACATTTGGGCTCTTGCCATACTTTGGCTATTGTGGATAGTGCTGCTATAAACATGGGGGTGCATGTGCCCCTTCGAAACAGCATACCCGTATCCCTTGGATAAATACCTAGTAGTGCAACTCCTGGGTTGTAGGGTAGTTCTATTTTTAATTTTTTGAGGAACCTCCATACTGTTTTCAGAGTGGCTGCACCAGCTTGCATTCCCACCAGCAATGCAAAGGAGATCCTCTTTCTCCGCATCCTCGCCAACATCTGTTGTTGCCTGAGTTGTTAATTTTAGCCATTCTGACAGGTGTGAGGTGATATCTCATTGTGGTTTTGATTCATATTTCCCTGATGGTGAGTGATGTTGAGCATTTTTTCATGTGTCGGTTGGCCATCTGGATGTCATCTTTGGAGAAGTGAGTAATTGATATCTTTGATGCCAAATGTAAAGTTTTACATTTTCATTGTTTTTACACATTTTTTCTGCTGTGATTTTGTCATCATTTGCATTAAGTCTTTCTCCCATATTTTGTAAATACGGTTTCAAAAGTTGTGAGTAAAATTTGCTTAAATGTATAACCATGAATTCTGGCATATATTACCTGACCTTTTACATGCAGTTTTTTCCTGCAGCAATACAGTGGTTTAAAAAATTATTAGTGAAACCACGTATTGATACACCTGAAAGTCAAATAACACTAAAATACTAAAACATTTATGGTGAAAAAAATATGTCCTCTCCCCACCCCCCCAACCCCGCCTTCCCACTTCTGAATCAAGCACCCTCCTAGCCATTTTCTCTGATATTTGCTTTCTTGTTGCTTTATAATACACCACTCTTTAGTTACATGACCTTTAGACATTTGTTGACTTCTGGTTATAGAAAGAAGGACTTAGAACTTCATCATTCACACATTTGTCCACTTTTTCTCATTACCCCATCATAGTTGTATCATAGTATTTTGATAAACTAGTACTGAATATGTTTTTATAATTACGTATGTATTATTTACTGTTAAGCCAAATATTACAATAAGATCATACTTTCTCTTTTAGATAAGCCTTTATTTCTCCTAGAATTAAACCTGTCTGATTTATTCAGTTGCCTGGTTTTCTGTGGATGTATTGCTCATTTTCCCCAAATGTGCCTGAATTTTTGTCATGTGCTAATAAATCATAATTTCCATATTATGAAGTATACAAGTTCCATTTTTGCCCTTACTGGAAGCCTAGTCCATGGTGGACTTTGGCTTCCTATTTTATTTTGGAGTGGTCGTTCTCTAATTTTTTTTTTTCCCCTGCATTAGATTTATTTACCAGTACCATGTTGTCTTTTGTTTGTTTTGATTCCTCTTAATGGCTTCCTAAGGAAGAGTGTGTAGAGGTAAAATTTTAGTTTTCTGAGAAGCCTTTAAATGTCATTTTACTCATAAACTTTATTGATAATTTGGTTGGGCATAGAATTCTAGACTGGAACTGGATTTCACTCTGAATTTTGAAGACTGTATAGATGTTTTCTAGCTTTTAGCAGTATTCCATTATTATTTTGGAATAAAAGCTCAGTGCCGTTCTAATTACAGATGCTTTTATGTGATTTTTTTTCCCCACTCTGGAAGTTTTTAAGGACCTTTTCTTTGTTTTCAAGGCTTTGAAATTTTATTATGATGATTTTATTATAATGGTGTAGGTCTTTTCTTCTTTATATTTTGCATGCATTTGTTCATCCCTTGTGGCTTGAGAAACTTCTTTCCTTCAGTAAAATGAAAATATTGCTTTAAAATATAATTTCCATACCTTTATTTTTTTTTTTCAGTTTTCATTTTCTGTAACATTTGGGCTTTTTAGAGTGAGTTGATGGTTTTTTAATAAATTTTTAAAAAATGTGTATTTATTTTGGGGGGGAGGGACAGAGAGAGAGAGGGAGAGAGAGAATCTTAAGCAGGCTTCACACCCAGCACAGAACTGACACGGGGCTCAATCCCATGAACCCTGAAATCATGACTGAACCAAAATTAGGAGTCAGATGCTTAGCCAGCTGAGCCACCCAGGTGCCTTTGTGAGCTGATGATTTCTTATTTTTCCTAATCTATATGGTGTCTCCTTGTCTTGGTTTTACTTTATTTATTTGAATCTTCAGGGGTTTTTTTTGTTTTTGTTTTAACTGGCATTTTAGTGGGATTTAGGAGAATATGGAAGTAACATTTGATGATTCTGTTGTATTTAGCAATCAAAATTTTAGGATTGAGTTTAAAATTGTTTGCACTTCTTGCTAAATTCAAATTTTTCTTTTTTGTTTTGACAGAGATGTTATGAACATAAACAGTATCGAAATGGGTTGAAGTTCTGTAAACAAATCCTCTCTAATCCCAAATTTGCAGAGCATGGAGGTAAGTATAAATACCCTGTGTTTGTAAGTGTAAGTAAATAGGGCTTTGCTAACTTGTGTGGCTTCATGTTTTTGGGTTCTATTACTCAGCTGCCTTAACTAGTTTTTGGGAGAGAATGGACCTTATCCTTGACTTTTGTAAGATGTTTAATACCATAGTTTGAATTTAATGTCATAAAAATTAACACAGTCTACTTGATTTCTGGTTTATTCCTGTTTTGAAGATTAGTGCTGTAGAAAAGGCTGAGGAAATTAGTAGGAAAAATATGCGTAAGTTTAATAAATAAGTTTATTTAAGATGTTATTAGAAAAAATTTGCTTTAGAACTTTTGAGTTGGAAAAATTTGATTTCTTACAGTAAGCTTATTCAGAAAGTGCCCATTTTGTCCATTGCTCATGAGCCAGCATCTTTTTATTTAGCATTGTCTGTTAATTTTTCAAAACTGTCTTGTATTATGACATATTTGTATATTGGAATGTTCTGAAAATTTACATAGCTTTTGCCTATGGGAGGATAGAAGATTGGACAGTGAGGTGTTTGTAGGGTAAGAGAAAAGTGCATGGCTTAACTTGTGAAGATGCAAAAGAAAACTAAGCTTTCATTGGTCAGATTTGTACAGTTGGCTCTCTTTACTCCTGCATACTTTTACTATAATAAAATTGTTTGGAGGTGGAAAGCAGTAGAAATAAAAGTACCTAATATATCTCTTTGTCCTTGTTAAAAAATAAATTTTTGTTTTTTTGTTAGATGGATAGTACATTGTTTCATATACCTTTCTAAAGTATGCATACTGGTAAAGTAACTTTCAGTACTATAGTCATGATAGAGTTTCAACACAGGAGAATGCCAAATTTTATTGTTGCTAAAATGCAGTTTCCCCTTGTATGTTAATGAATCTGAAATCAGATTGCATGTAAGGTGTCATAATTTAATTGAAAGTGTTTTAACAGTACATAAAATGATGGTTTGTCTAAGACTTAATGGCAGCCCAGAGTTTCATTAATTAAGGCACTTTAAGATGTTTGGTAAACTTGTATGAACAGACTTTACATATTTGACAACAAAGAATTTCTTATGCAGTACCTTGTTAATTGGCTACTTGCCAAATATATTTTGTTTGCTTCCTTTTCCTTGAAAGTTATACATGATTTATAATGATTTGTACATAGTTTCCCCCCTCTTCTATTTCTTTATCTTTATTTTTCTATAAATGTTGACTTTTTCTTGGGGTAATACTTTTAATTTTTACATTTTATTTCTAATTAATTTTTCTATAAGTTACAAATTTCAGTCCTAAATGTTTGGTAAATTATAATGAGTATTTTTTATTCCTGTATGCTTCATGACACAGACATTATAAAATTAGGTATCTTTTTTTCTTTTCTTTTTCTGAAAACTTAGTTATTTCCCTCAACTCTCTGTTAATCTTTTTGATGGTGAGTGACAGATGTCTGACATTTTTCTTATGTGTTCCAGAGTCAATTAAAAATAAATTTATGAAAATGAGAAATGTAGACAGTTTGTGTGTATGTTTTAATCATTGGACAGTGAATTTAATCTTAATGTAACTTGGGTTCACAGAAATAAAGTCTGTTTTAAGGTAAAGTTTTCTGTACTTGAATGATTATGTGAGGTGACCCCATGGAATTCCCTTGAAGAACAGTAGAGTCATGGTATCTTGTTAGCACACGAATTTCCACATGTTCCTGCATTTGTGTATCTTTTAGTCTTAAAAAAAAATTCTAGGGATGCCTCGACAATAGAAATGTGTTTACTTGGTTTGTCAATTTTTTAAATATTTTAATTATGTACAAATCTGGAAAGTTTGTAAACAATCTCCTTGAAGGTTTAAATTCTCAGGGTAATGTAACATTTGTTTTTGAGATTATGATTACTTTTTTTGTTAATTATTCTTCGTGTTTAATTATTCTTTCTTTTCTCCTTCCTTCCTCCCTCCCTCCCTCCCTCCCTCCCTTCCATAGAAACCCTGGCTATGAAAGGATTAACATTGAACTGTTTGGGGAAAAAAGAAGAAGCTTATGAATTGGTTCGTAGAGGTTTGAGAAATGACTTGAGGAGTCATGTGTGTATCCTTTTTGAGATATGCTTAAGAATTGGATTGGGGTATCATGAGTTAAGATAGCAATTTGAGAATCAGAAATTTTAGATTCCTCTCACTGTGTAACTACGAAGGAGATGATTTCTTTCTCACATTGAATAACCACAGTTGTCTTCATGGAACATTTTTATGTACCTACCTTTTTTCTAACATTAGTTCTGTTCAGGTAGATTGGACTTGCCTTTTAAAATACTATAGTGCCCCCCCCCCCCCCCCCGCGCCATGGTCATTTTTCCTTTCTGCAGTTTCAGTTACCCGAGGTCAGCTGTGGTGTGGAAGCACACTATCGTTCTGATGCACTATCAGGTCAGTAGTGGCATCACAATGCCTGCGTCATTCACCTCACTTCATCTCATGTAGGCATTTTACCATCTTACATCACAAGAAAAAGGGTAAGTATGGTACAGTAAAATATTTGCAAGAGAGACCACGCTCACATAACTTTTATTATGGTATATTGTTTTAGCTCTGTTCTATTTTGTTATTAGTTACTGTTGTTAATCTCTTACCATGCCTAATTTGTAAATTAAGCTTTATTGTAGGTATTTGTGTATAGGCAAAAACATAGTATAGATAGGTTTCAGTACTATCTGTTGTTTTAGGCATTTACTAGGGTTCTTAAAACATATCCCCCACAGATAAGGGGAGACTGTTTTTATGAAAGCTCTTCCCATACCTACAAATAAAGAAGTACCTTGCAGATTTCATCATCATTATAAATTTAGAGAAAATAGAAACACTGTAGTATACTGATTAATAGCACAGGCTTTGGAGTATGCTTCTCTTGGATTTGAATTTCACCTCAGTTTCTTTCTGTGATCTTAGGGCTTAGTTTTCTCTTGTGTAAAATGAGGATAACCATACCTACCTCATTGTGGTGTTGTAAAGATTTCATGATGAGATATATTCTATGTTTAACATGGTCCCTGATAATGCTAAGATACTATACCAGATAAATTTAAGAGAAGTGTGAAGTTAGGAGCAAGTACAAATGTCTGAGAGAAGATAGAGAAAAAACTGTGGGTTGCTCTTTTTTAAAATAGTTTTTTAATAGATATTTCTTTATCTCTTTATAAGCTGACATAATTTTAAGTGCTGAGGCACTTAACAAAATCTCAAGTGTTACTAGGCCTCTGGCATACTACAGATGAAGAAAAGATAGAGGTTTTGCTCAAGGAATTTATAGTCCAGTGAAGAAAGGAACTTATTAGCAGCATATACAGAAACATGTTCGAGTATTACATAAAGCGTTACAGCTTGTTCAAAAATTATCAGTAATCGAGTAAAGCAGGAGTAAGCAGAAACTCAAAGGGTAATCAAAGGATTAGTTAATAACTGTCATAGATCTCTTTTCATCATTTTTAATGATTACATAGTGTTCTTTTTTTTTAATTTTTTTTTTTAATGTTTATTTATTTTTGAGACAGAGAGAGACAGAGCATGAATGGGGGAGGGTCAGAGAGAGGGAGACACAGAATCTGAAACAGGCTCCAGGCTCTGAGCTGTCAGCACAGAGCCCGACGCAGGGCTCAAACTCACGGAACCGCGAGATTGTGACCTGAGCCGAAGTCAGCCGCTCAACCGACTGAGCCACCCAGGCGTCCCTACATAGTGTTCTGTATGTATTTACTTATGATTTATTTGTGTTCCTCTTTTTTTTTTTTTAAGTTTATTTATTTTGAGAGAAAGCAAGCAAAGGAGGGGCAGAGAGCAAGGGAGAGAGAGAGAATCCCAAGCAGGCTCCATCGACCTAGGCCTTGATCTCACTACCTACCATGAGATCACTACCTGAGCCAGTATCAGGAGTTGGACGCTTAACCAACTGAGCCACCCAGGTGCCCCTTATTTGTGTTCCTCTTGACAGCCATACGTTTCTTTAAATTTTTAATAACGTTAAGCTCCTTAGGTATAAATTTTTAGGGGGTGAGGTTTAGAGGCAGTTAAGAGATTGCTATAATGCTTAAGAGAGGTGATCAAGTCCTGAAATAATAGGTAATAGGGGCCAGATTATGAAGGGGTGTGTCTTAGGCTTTTAAAAACATGTTCCAACCAACTGAGAAGATTGTGTTAAGCTTTACTTTGTCATTTATATTATGAAAGCAAGGATTTTGCAAATAAAATAATGATATTAAATATGTATTTTCAGTTACTTGTGCCATCCTAGACATTATGTATTTTACTGACTCTGTTGAGGATCCCTGCCATTAAAGTTGTTCGATTGAAAAATTTGAATTTCATTTGGGAAGGAAACATTACAAGTTTCTGGAAAGGGAAGTGAATTCTTCTCTTTGGATTATATGGCTTTTAGAAAGGTTACTCCGATAGAGAATAAAAACAGAGAGACTGAAGTAGGATGGGTGACTGCAGTAATCAAAATCTAAAGTGAAAAAGACCTGTATGAGGGGAATGGAATTATTTATGTATTTTCCCCCTTTTATGGCATTTTTTTACAACCTATTGTAACTCCGTTTACTTATCTGTGCCCTTATTAGACTTTAAATATTTAAAATTTATTCTTTTTTTTTTTAATGTTTATTTATTTTGACAGAGAGCAAGTGAGAGCAAGTGGGGAAGGGGCAGAGAGCGAAGTGGATGGAAGCTCTGAAGCAGGTTCTGCACTGTTTGTGCACAGAGGCTGATGCAGGGCTCAAACCCACAAACTGTGAGATAGTGACCTGAGCCGAAATCAAGAGTCAGATGCTTAACTGACTGAATCACCCAGGCGCCCCTAGACTTTACATGTTTTGAATGCAGGGGACAGTCTATTTTGGTCACCCACACCCTACTTATTAAGATATTTTAATAATTACTTGCTAAATGAATTTTAACTTATATGTGGCTTTTATCTTCTATGTGTTGACTTTTAGGAACTTTGTACTCCACTAAGCATTCTATACTAAGGATCTTGTTAGCTAAAGAAAATATACATGATGTAAAATAACTATGTGTATACCCATTTCCTCTTTTTTCTTTTAAAAATAAAGATAATCCCTAGCGTATATTGAGCGTTTATTTTGTACCAGTCTTTTCCATTTAGTTGCAAAACTAAGCTGTATAGACTTTCTATTTACATTTTATAATTGAAGAAACATAACGAGACTAAATAACTTGTTCAAGATCACAGCCAATGTTTTCTCTGGCTCAAAAAGCTATGTTGTTTTCCATTCTATTAAACTACTATCTTTATATTCTCTCCTGTTTTTAAAGCTTGTAATTTTATAAATAGCCATAGTTTTCTGAGTTTCTTGAGGAATATTATTGGAGTAATATTACTTCTTGACTTGTGGGATGTATCCTTAACTAAATCCTTTAGGTTGGCATGTTTATGGCCTTCTCCAGAGGTCAGACAAGAAATATGATGAAGCTATTAAGTGTTACAGAAATGCATTAAAATGGGATAAAGACAATCTTCAAATCTTAAGGGACCTTTCTTTACTACAGATCCAAATGAGAGATCTTGAGGGTTACAGGGTAAGTAAAGTAGGAATTTTTTTTTCTTTTAAAGGGAAAGTGGTGTTAAAATAATTAAAACTTTTGAGTACTTCCTGAAAACAAAATTTTCTGTTCTTAAACAATTTAATTGAGTCGTACCCATCTCCTCCCAGTAGTGATTGTGTATATGTTCTGATTGGACTAACCAGATTTTTACAATAAATTATTTTACTCTGAGGCAGAGTTGGATTACTGTGTAGAATGGAGTTAATTCAGTGAAAATTAACGTTGATGTTCCTCAAGTAGGCAATGCCTTTGTCTCCTATTAACATGTAACTACAACCTTTAGTTCTCACATTTGTCTGGAAAGTGTATTTATTTGTTTCTTCTACCTCCATTGAGAGGAGTATTCTGTCTTTGTACCTATATTTTAACCCTTAAATCAGTCTATTAATTCAGATCTGTTTAGTCTTTGTACTACCTGCTCAGTTGTTTTCTGTGGATCTCAGTAGGTGGGGCCTGTAGTTTTTAAAAAGTTTTTCTTTTGTACTAGCTTTTCCATTCTGTCCCTTTCTTTTAAAGTAATTCAGGAAATAATAAAACATATCTGGTCTTGACTTTTAAAAGTTACAAGATTGTCTTGGAGGCTTCATTGTACCGCTTACCAAATACTTTTTTACAGCTATAAAGCTACACAATATGAATGTCTAAAGCTATTTTCCATGATTATTTCCAGTATTGTGTTGCAAATCGCTCTGCATTGTCGGGTAAATTAATATGACCTTTTAAGAAGAATTCGTTTTCAGTGTAAACTTAAGAAAAAGTGGTGTTTCTTTTCCCCCTTAAAGGAAACGAGATATCAGTTACTTCAGCTGCGTCCTGCACAGAGAGCATCATGGATTGGTTATGCTATTGCTTACCATTTATTAGAAGATTATGAAATGGCAGCAAAGATTTTAGAAGAATTTAGGAAAACTCAACAGGTAACAACCAGAAGCCAGACCTAGTAAACTGGGTCTGATTCTAATTATAAAAAGAAGTGTACGTAGACTTGCTGACTTTTTATTTTGAAATAGTTTCAAAGTTACAGAAAAGTTACAACAATAGTACAAAGAACTCCATATGGGAGTTCACTCACATTATCTGATTGTTAATATTTGACACGTTTACAATCTCCATATTTACTTAACTATTTAAATTTTTTTCCTGAAACATTTGAGAGTAATGCAGACACCATGATCTTTACTCATAAATCCGTTACTGTGATATTTCCTAAGTCTGTAGTTACCAACTGTATACATACTACTATATAGATTTCCAAAAAATTAGGAAATTTAACATAGACTATTATTATCTAATCCACAGCCCATATTCAAAATATATTAATTGTCCTTTTTAGATCCTAAGATTTTCTCTCCCCGTTACTCGAATCACTTAGTTGTCATTTCTCTTTAGTCTGATTTAATCTGGAAGTTTTGAAGACTTTCTTTGTATTTCATGACCTTGATATTTTTGAAGAAAGAGCAGGTGCTTTTGTAGAATGTCTATCAACTTGGATTTGTTTGATGTTTCCTCATTATAGTTTATATTTAAGCATTTTTGGCAGGAAACCACAGAAGTGATGTTTAGCCCTTCTCAGTTCATCACATTGAGAGGCGCATAATGTCTATTTGTTTCATTTGTTTATTTATTTTAAATGTTTGTTTATTTTTTTTCATGTTTATTTATTTTTGAAAGAGAGAGAGACAGAATGTGAGTGGGGGCAGAGGGGCAGAGAGAGAGGGAGACACAGAATCCAAAGCAGGCTCCACGTTCTAAGCTGTCAGCACAGAGCTCAACACGGGGCTTGAACTCACAAACCGCGAGATCATGACCTGAGCCAAAGTCGGATGCCTAACCGCCAGAGCCACCCAGGCCCCCCTGTTTGTTCCATTTAATTACTTCATTAAGATGGTGTCTGCCACCTATAAAAAAATTATTTTTTTTCCTCTTTGTATTTAGTAAACAGTTTGAGATTTTATAAATAGCCTGTTCCTCATCAAACTTTCACCAGTAGTTATAACATTCATTGATTCTTGCCTGAATCAACTGTTTTATGATAGTTGCAAAGTGGTGATTCTCTTATTTTTTCTAGATTTATTAAATATTTGACATTGTACTGTTAAGTAAGAGTCTTCCTGTCTCCCCTGTTTTTGTTTTTGTTTTTTATTATACATAAGGACTTAGGGATTCTTTATTCAGTGGGTTGTAAGTTAATATTTCATTATTTACTTAGTTGCTCTCTAGACAGATACTTAGTGATTTTTAAAAAATGAATTTTAGCAATCAGATATTATCCTTTGACTTCTTATATGTATTTTGAGTGTATAAACAGTTTTCTAATATGCAAACAAAATTCTTACTGTTAGTATTGCTTATATCCATATATAGACATCCCCTGATAAAGTGGATTATGAATATAGTGAACTCCTTTTATATCAGAACCAAGTTCTTCGGGAAGCAGGTCTATATAGAGAAGCCCTGGAACATCTTTGTACCTATGAAAAGCAGATTTGTGATAAACTTGCTGTAGAAGAAACCAAAGGTATTTTTTTTTTTTTTAAAGAATACACTTATTCTAGTATTTAATTACAACAAAGAGCAAGGCTAAAAATCTAGTTGCTGCTGATAATTGCATATAATTCAACTTTTTGATAGAAAATCTATGTCTTACTCAGAACTTTGAGTAATTTGTAATGTGGGAAAATACACATTTAAACAGTAGATATTATTGATATTGGAAAAAATGTGAAAAACAATGATTACATGAAATGGCTCAATATTTTTCTTTAAATAAAATGTTTTTTACTTGAAAATATTAATAGGTCTTGCTCAAAACACAGGTAATTGCTTAATTTTGTAAGACAGAGGAATAAGTTTCTTAGGAACAGCTTATTAGCAAAACTGAATGTGTTATTGACTGTAATATTTATTGGCAAGTCAGTCTTTACTAAAGTACATATGGGGCAGTCATGGAGTCTTCATGGTTTATCTGAATGTCTTTCTGGACATAGAGTATGAATTGAAACCAGAGGTTTGACTTTATGTGTGTGGATTGTGATTGGAGGGGGCATCCCCAAGTAAAGATCTCCAACGCTGCCTTTTATTAGAGGACTGAGCAAAAGGAGTCTCAGAGTTTTAAAAGTTGAGGAAGATTATGGAAAATGAAATAACAAGTAACTGAAAATAGAAGTACTTTTCTAAGAATTACCATCTGAAATGTCACTTTGCCCTTGATGTGTGCTGTTTTCACATTCCTTTGGCTCCTTTTGAAGTTGAACACTAAAAAAGTGATACTTTTGTGTATAGTAGATATAACCATTATTTGCCAGATGAACTTTCAACAGAGGATAATGCTATTGGCAAGAAAAAATGGAAGTCTAAGGTTGCTGGAGCTCATTTGTGAACTACAGATCCAGGACAGCCATCTTTCATTTGAGTTGATCATCCCTTAGCCATCTATTAGTTATAAAAAGAGGGGATTTCTGATTTCTGGAAAGATCACAAGATTGGAAAAAACTAGTTTGGGTTCCTTTGTTGGCTTCTAACTAGCTATATGACCAAGTAAGTGCAAGGCTTGGCCCTTTGTTTCATCATTGAAATACAGGATAGTTTTCAAAATACTCTTAAGTACATTATTTAATTTTGATCCTTTTGATAACTGTAGTAGTGGGAAAGAATGACTGACAGATCAAGTTAGATGAGGACTCGGAATTGATCAATGGATTTTAGGAATTTGGAAGTCATTGGTGATCTTAACAAAAGCACTCTCTGAACATTTGGAAGGAGAGTGGTAAAACCCCACACAAATCAAGTAGAATTAAATGACATTGGAAGTCAAGAAATTAAAGATAGCATGCATTGATGACTCATAAAAGGAGTTTTGTTTTCTAGGGAAACAAAAGTGAGGTGGTGCTAGATGAAATGGAATACAGGATCAAAGGAAGTTTTTGTTTGTTTGTTTTTATAGCATGTGCTTGTGCTCACTGGAGAATAATCCAGTAGAGGCAGAATATTGATACAGCAGAGAGGAGCGATCTAGTGGGTAAACTGAAGGATTAGCTTTAGATAACAACATGAATAGTTCACAGTAACAAGAAAAGACAGAGTATATAGGGAAGTAGGTATACAGATATAGTGGACATTTGGGAGTTCTCCTCTAATTGTTTCCATTTTCCTAAGTGAAATAGGAAACAGCCATTATTTCATTCCAGGAAAGTATGTATTGAATACTTACAGTGAGTCAAATGTTGGGGACAGGGTATATAAAGAGAATAGAAAGGAACCGAGAGTAGAACATTAATTTTTGGAAATTCCAGTAACAAAAACATTGTGTTAGTGGTCTGGATAATTTGGGAACTTCCTGCATTGGATGAGTGGGCATAGTTATGCAGAAAGTCTCCTTGTTAATTCTTACACCACCAGTTCCTGTGCAAAGAAAAAGTGGGAGAAAATTAAGGAAAGGAAATGTTGGATGGGTATTGTGTAGGGAAGAAAAGTTGCAGGATTTTTTTGTTGTTGTTGTTCTTAGTGAAGTAGGTTTTTGGTTAGTGTAGAGCAGTTGTCAACCTTGGCACTATAGCGAGACCGACATCCTGTATGTTGCAGAAAGTTTAGCAGCATCCCTAGCTTCTACTTACCAGAATACCAGTAGCACCACTTATTGTGGTAACCAAAAAATATCTACAGATATTACCAAATGTCTTCTGGGTGGCAAAAGTGCCCTTGGCTGAGAGCCACTGATACAGATGTAAAGAATATGGGCTCTTTTAGCCAAATTACTTGGATTCAAATCCTGATTCCAACAATTAACTATCTGAAAGACCATAAGCAAATTTACTTCTTTCTGCTTTAAAATAGTGAAAATAATACTAACCTATTTCATAGAGTTTTGAGAATTGAATTATCCAATTCATGTGAAACATTTAAGTCACTGGCACACAGTGAACACTGAGTAAGTGTTCATTTTTATTGTCTGATGAGAGCAGAGAATGCAAGGGTGAAGTTGTGATTTGAAAATAATAACCTTTGGTGGATGGAAGCCCATTAATGATAGGAATTTCAGGGTTCATAGATTTCTAGTGAAACCAGTGCTGTGTCCCTTCATCTAATGACCTGCTTCCTTTTGTGAGAAGGTGTGCAGCAAACAAACATTTGGGATGATCCAGGACTTAATTGGTAAATAAGGGAGCCTTAGTTTTGAGACTGATTTTGATACTTGGGGCTGCTAGTGTCATTTAGGGATGAGATTGCTATGCAGCCCAGAGAAAACAAGCAATGAGTCTATGAGTCATTGAAAGGTCTAAAGAAAAAGGAATGGCTTTTCTTTAAGATTGAAGGCTAGGATTAGTGAGGCAAGACTAAACCCGACAAGACTGTTCAGCTTATTAGAGCAGGATAGGTACCCTGTCTGGTAGTTGGAGGAGATGAAAAAAAAGCGGGTTTTGAATGTGGCCATGACTGGGCTGATAGAGCAGAATCCTTTTATAATTGATTAGGGGGCATAAGGTTAGAGTTTTGGATTGAACTAATGGGTTCAGATGTTGAAATTGTCTGTATAATGTCAGGAATAATTAAGTAGTAGATGGTGTCTTGGTGATTGTGTTCAGTGAATTTGGGGAAGTAGCTTGGAGTTAGACGAATACCTGAATAAATTGAGGATGTGGACAGGATGGCATTTCTAAATATGAACTTCAGAAAAAGAGACAAAATAACATGGTAGTCTTGTTGAAGGAAATTGGAAACTTAGGACACCAAATCCATTTCCCAACATTGAGGAGGTTTTAAGAGAAAGTTTAAGGGAAGATTAAAGTTATAATCTGAAGACATTTAGTTAATTTAATTTGTTTTTCATCAGGGGAACTTCTGTTGCAGTTAGGTCGTTTGGAAGATGCAGCCGATGTTTATAGAGGATTACAGGAGAGAAATCCTGAAAACTGGGCCTATTACAAGGGCCTGGAAAAGGCACTCAAACCAGGTACTATTGTTCAAAAAAGCTTCCTTTTCTTTTTCTTTAAAAATAATTTTTTTGGTGACATTTGTTTATTTTTGAGGGAGAGAGAGCACAAGCAGGGAAAGAGCAGAGAGAGAGAGGGAGACAGAGAATCCGAAGCAGCCTCCACACTGTCAGCACAAAGCTCAACCTGGGACTGGAACCCATGAAGCGTGAGATCATGACCTGAGCCAAAGTCACTCAACCGACTAAGCCACTCAGGCGCCCCTAAAACTTCCTTTTTGTTTTAATTGCTTCCTTTGTTGATAAATATTAACTCATTGAAAAGCATAACTAGAAAAATAGTGGTTATGAATTGATTCAGAATTTAAATACAAAATTACAGTTGCAGACTTTGACTTAATATGGCAGACTGAGCATTTTCTGAAACCTCTCTTCTACAGATTTATAGAAGTAGTTGAGAAAAATTCAGAAACAACTTAAAAATTCATAAATGGCATGGCAGCATCAAGAAATTGAAAGGGAAATTTCTACTGACAGAAACATCTCCTTACTTAGAGATGTCATCCTAAAGGGAAGAAGCATGCATAACTTCTGTGGTCACAGCACCATGGCCTCCCAAGGGCACATGAATGTAGCCATGCTGAAAGAGCGGCACTGTTTCCTGTGTGGGAAGAGGGACTAAATTTCCATCATTAAAAATGAACTTGGATCCAGAGACTCTCCCCACAACACTCCCATCAGCCTCTCCCGAATGGGACCCACTTGTGACGATAAGCCTAGAAACATGTCCCCTACAAATGGGGTCTTTAGCCAAGATAATCTGATTTGAGGCCGTTTCCCTTAAGACCGGTAGTGAGTCATTACTGATACATTGATATATGCAAGGAACCTTATAACAAAGAATATTGTACTACTCTGGAAAACCATCACAGGAATGGTTATCATTCGTGCCAGCAAAAGGTAGTAATGGAAGAATCTAAGATGAAAAGAGGGAATTGACATAAAAAATCTTAGTAGATTGAATGGAAGAGAGGCCACAGCTGAGGAGAAGTTAGTGAACTGGAAGATTTGAACAGAGGAGAGCTCTCAGAATGAAAGAAATATAGAGGGGCTCCTGGCTGACTGTCGGTGGAGCATCTGACTCTTCATCTCAGGGTTGTGAGTTCAAGCCCCGCTTTGGGCATGGAGCCTACTTAAAAAAAGAAAGAAAAACCTTAAAAACAAAAAAAAGAAATATGGAGAAATGGAAGATTAGGGGATAGATCCCAAAGTTCCAAAATAAAGGAGAACCTGAAGAGACTAGTGGAGAAGCCATGGAAACACAATAATCAAGCCTTTCTCAGAACTAAAGTAAAGAAGTCCTCAGATTTTGAAAGGTACCTAAAGCAGAACAGGATAAAGAAAACTATATTTTAGATGATTATAGGGATTTAAAATATGAAAATAGTAGAAATATTCTAAAATTATTTTCGGTATATTTAGGTGGTTAGATTATAAATAATTTTCTTTTCACCTTCAAATTTTCTGCTTAGTAAGAATTTATACTTTGATAAATTTATAATTTACTAGAAAAAATATAACCAGTTAAAATCTTCTATAAAAATAATTTTTTTTAATTTGCAGCTAATATGTTAGAACGACTAAAAATTTATGAGGAGGCCTGGACTAAATACCCCAGGGGACTGGTGCCAAGAAGACTGCCATTAAACTTTTTATCTGGTGAGAATAATTGCAAAGGAATGAAAACGATGTTAGGAATTACAATTTCTTTGGTTTTAGATACATGAGTATGCATATTAAAATTAAAGTATGCATTTTAGAGTTGTCTGGGTAAATGCAAGTCAACAGAATTTTTTTCTTTCAAGGTGAGAAGTTTAGAGAATGTTTGGATAAATTTCTAAGGATGAATTTCAGCAAGGGTTGTCCACCAGTCTTCAATACTTTGAGGTCATTATACAAAGATAAAGAGAAGGTAAAGCAAAATACCATTTTCTTTTCACTATCATTTCTTTGCTCAGTATTTGGAATAGTTGATTCTTGATTATCTGTGGACAATAGTCCACATTTTGTTAATCTGGTGTCTGTTTTCCTATCCAGTTTAAATGCTGCTGTGCCTCTTACTTTTCATCCTTAGTCAAGTGATTTACTGTTTGCTTATTTTGACTTTTATTTCTGCTATATACTTTGAGTCAGCATAAGTATGAAAAGTTGGTAAGGTAGTGATTTCTTCAGTATTTTCTGTAATCCCTCTTCATGGTAAAAGTCAGAAATGGTTTTTTAAACTAAGGTTTAGCTTCGTAGTCTTTCTCCTTTTTTATTTGGTAGAAAAATCTGTCAGGAGAGTTTGCTGTCCCAGTACGTTAACTTACTTTTTTAGCTATGTATAATAATATTCAAATTGCTTGTTAAGAGGATGTTTTAATCTTCATTTAGATTATATTGCTTGCAAGTACAGTGGCATCAAGACATGTTGGTTGGATAAAAAGAAATCAGTTACAGTTGAAGAATCAGAAAGATGGGACAAATTAAACATGCTAAACACTTTAATTTTTTTTTTTTTTAAACACTTTAATCTTAAAGCATGGAAGGTGCCCGTATTTTCCAGTCTTTTATTGAGAGGCCCAAGGTATGGGCTTTTTTGATGACTTTCACTTTTTAAAAAAAATGGCATAAGTCACATTAATAACATGTGGTCTGTTGTCTTCAGTTTCATTAGAGTGAAAACTTGTTGCTTGTGAAGCAGTCTTAATTGTAGAAGCCTGTATATTTTGATGATTTTCCCCATTATGGTTGTGTCATTTAAACCTTTTAAATTGGTTAAAAGTATCTAATTTATCCTTGAATCTTTCCATTCAGCTTGAAACAGTTTTTTTTTTTGTTCTTGTTTCTTAAATTTACATAATATTGAATTAAATTCTGTAATGATAATAAATGCAACTGATTCAAACAGGTTTGGGAGAACAGAACTCTTAGCATATAGCTCACCTTGTGGGAGCAGAAGAACATAGGCACACCAGAATAACCTAGCTGTGACCATTCAGTCCTCAAAATTTTCTGAGGTAATGGAGAGAGCTGGTGTTAATCTGTTGAGTCGGTTAAATTGAGGTCACTTAGGACAGCTTCTGTAGTAACAGAAATCCATTATAGATGGATTAAGCAAAGGAGAGAATGAATAAATTAAAAGTATTCACAGATCTGTTACAAAGCCAGGAGCAAGTGGTATAGTCATGACTCAGGAGAAACCAGACCTGGACAGCCACTCATTCTCCTGGATTTCAGAATCTCACCTATTGTTCCATGTTTCACTTTTATTGATACTTTCCCTTAGATTATAAAATTGAGAGTTGATGCTATCATAAACTTAGGGAATTTCTCTTTTCATGTAGTTTTTAATTCTTGATTCCTGAAGGGCAAATGTTAATTTTGAGTGTTATTTATGTGAATTGAGATAAAAATGAACCAAGATAAGTCATCTACAATATTACCTCTTTTTGTCCAACCTTTTCTTGATTTCTAACTCAGCTTGATGCATTATTTTCTAGCAGGGAAAGGAGTTGCCATTAAGTTTTTAGAAAGTTACATCTTAATACCTTCAAAAAAAATAACACCTTCAAAAATGTACAGTTTACTTGCTTTTAAATTTTTATCCAAAAGTTAAGAGATTTGTAAAAGGGTGTGTACATAGGTGTGTGTGCATAATTTGGAATGTTGATTTAGCCCTTTAATAGTAAATAACATGTTTTGTACAAGAATAGTAACTGCACTTAGGTGTTTTATTAAAGTGTGCTTGTGTGTTTGTACTCTAGGTGGCGATCATAGAAGAATTAGTAGTAGGTTATGAAACCTCTTTAAAAAGCTGCCGGTTATTTAACCCTAATGGTAAGTGCTCAGCTTTTATATTTTACAAACATCTTAAAAATTTTAAGGTATTGTGAAATTCTTAATCAGAAGGTCAGTATTCATAATTTAGACAGTAAGCTTAATATTTTAAACTTTTTCCTTTTTAAGATAGAGATGCATTAATTTGCACATTATGTGAAAATATTTGGTTAATTATCTTACTGAAAAAAATGTAAAATTTCAAACTTCTACAAAACTAGTCCTGGTCATATAATGATCCTCCATCATTTATTAGCCATCCTGTTTCAATAACTTTTAACTCCTGGGAAAACATATTTCATCTATATTCTTCACCTACTTCCCTCTCTGTATTCCCGTATTATTCTGAAGCAAATCCCGAACATCACATCATTTTATGGATGAATATTTCAGCATTCTAATGATCATAACCATAATATCGTCACCACACCTGAACATTAATACTTTTTTAATACCAAAAAAGTCCATGCTTACATTTCTAGTTATCTTAGAAATTTTTTTTTTCCGTTTTGGTTTTGGAGTTTGTTTGAATGAGGATCCATATATATGAAATCTATACTTCAAGTTTGATGTTTTCTCAAGTTTTTCTACAGTCCATATTTTGCTGACTGAACTCCCATGGTGTTACTTAACATGTTATTCCTCTGTCCTCTGAATTTGTTGTAAATTGGTAGTTGGATGTAGAGCTGTACTGTCTAGTATGATAGTTCTTGACTATTAAAATTTTTTTAATTCGGTAAAATTAAAAATTCAGTTCCTAAGTTGCAGTAGCCACATTTCAGGTGCTGCTCAGTACCATGTAAAACCAGTGCCTACTACCATATTGCCCAGGGAAAATACAGAACATTTCCATCATTGCAAAAGCTTCTAACAGACAGGCTTAACGAGATTTAGGTTTTTGGGGTGTGTGTGTGTGTGTCATGTTTTTCTTTTCTTTTTTTTTTTTTTTGGTTCGTTGTTTTTTGTTTCCTTTTATTTAAGTTAAAGAAAAAATTTTTTTTAATGTTTATTTATTTTTGAGAGAGAGAGGGAGACACAGAATCGGAAACAGGCTCCAGGCTCTGAGCTGTCAGCACAGAACCCAACATGGGCCTCGAACTCACAAACCGTGAGATCGTGACCTGAGCTGGAGCTGGACATTCAACCAACTGAACCACACAGGCGCCCCAAGTTTCTTTCTTTTTTTTTTTTTTTTTTTTTTAATGTTTATTTGAGAGAGAGCGTGCTCGTGAGAGAGCGGTGGGGGGTGCAGAGAGAGAGGGGGACAGAGGATTCAAAGCAGGCTCTCTGCTGACAGAGCAGAGAGCCCCAAGTGGGGCTTGAACTCAGAAGCCATGAGCTCATGACCTGAGCCAAAGCCAGACACTTAACTGACTGAGCCACTCAGGCACCCATTTCCTTTTAAATTTAAAGGGTGAACAAGATTATTTCATGGGTGGTGGAATGTTCTTCCATCAGGAAGCATTTAGTGCTTATTTTGTATGTTAGCAATTGTCAGGAATTACAAACTGGTGATATTCTGTCATTCATTTTCTATTATCTTACAAGAGAAATTTCCCTTCATCTGTTACCTGTTTATCTAGTATTTGAGTTTATGTAGGAATATCAAGATGAATTCTGCTTTTCCCCCCTTCCTCTCCTACTTTTTGTTATTGTTTCTCAGTTTTCAAAATAATGAATTCATTTAGTAGCATCCTTCAAAGATGCCAGTGCACATTTTAAAAGTATGATGAATTCATGGGTTTAAATATACTTGATGTTTTAAGTCATTGCAGTTTCAAATGGTTCCAGCCTTCACATACCATGGTAGTAGTTGATAGCTTTTTTGCAGTTCGGTGTGACAAGATATTCCAGTTCATCTGGCACACTGTCCATAGCAGACCTGGAATCAATAGTTTTTCCAAAGGAACCCTGGTTCTTACAGTGGGAAAGCCCAGTATAGGACCTGGGATGCTTGTTGCTATTGGGTTGATTATTGTTTCTAGGTCTCAGATTAATTTTAATAATACTTTTTAAAAGGCGTTACCATGGTTTCATTGGTTAATCATCATGATGTTCCTTTGATTATCAGCATTTTCCTACATATTTTACAAATGTGGAAGAGGTTCAATGACATGCCCAAGAATATGCAGCACTTTAGTTGCAGATCTATCAGATCGGGAGTTGGTGAGTTCCACTCCTATTGTTTGTCCACTGAGCCATCCTGCTTTTACTAGGATAAAAATAAGCAATTTGTTGCTTTCTTTGAAAGCAAATAACAGTTCTTAGATTTTAGATATTGGTATGAAATAAAAAAGCATTTTTTAATGTGTGGGTTGTATATTTAACTTACACATTTTCTTGTGAATATATAGAAGTCGAATTACGAACTAAAATGTAGAGTAAGCATTTTTTCTTACCTCATCTTTTGGGTATAGTTTTTATTCAACCTTAATTATGCATCGTTGCATATCAGCATAATATTAACATATATTAAAAATATCATAATCACCAAAACTCAACCACATCATAGGTATACTTATGTAGAGTTTAGTATGTTAGCTAGAAATATTAAGCAGTCAGGCCCGTTTTTTTTAGCCTCACATTAATGAAAAATTTCTTTTGATACCTTTTTCCCATCTCTCATAAATAACTTCCTAGTCCATACACATTCATAGTTCTAGCCCTGATTGTCTCCCCTGACTCCTTTTAGTTTCTTTTTTTAGGTAATTTTTTTTGTATCTTTGATCTTGTTTATCTGCCATATTTATGATATAAAATTCTTACTAAATTCAAGGCATTGTGCTAGGGGCTGAAATGATACAGAATAGAAAGCATGGTCCCTTTCAAAGATCTTACAAATTTAAGGATAGTTTTATAGCTAGATACGTAAATAAATGGTTCAAGGTATTTTTCCTTATTAACAAAGATAAAGCCATTTGGAGGTGGGTACTCGCTTACTATACGTTAATGACTAATCTTGGTTTATTTCCTCTCCCACCCACTTCCCCACTTTTTAAAGATGATGGAAAAGAGGAACCACCAACTACATTACTTTGGGTCCAGTACTACTTGGCACAACATTATGACAAAATTGGTCAGCCATCGATTGCTTTGGAATACATAAATACTGCTATTGAAAGTACACCTACATTGATAGAACTCTTTCTTGTGAAAGCTAAAATCTATAAGGTAAAAATCTTCCCCTCCCCCCCTTTTTTATAAGGTAATGTATCTTAGAAAGAATTTTTTCTATAGTTTATAAATTCTAAAAGATGTAACAAAAATGATATATTTGATGGCTTGTAAAACCTGGAATGAATATAGTGCATTCCTCAGTCTGATTACTTTTAGATTTGTCATGGTCATGCTACTTTATTTATGTCTATATATACACACAGATATACATACATGCATATGGTTATTCAGATATGTGGTTATTCATATTATATATTTTCATGTATTCACACATATGCATATCTAATTATTTTGTTGGTTTTAAGTTGTAAGAGTATAGATACTCAAACGTTATTAATTTGCTGTGAAATGTTTGTTTCTATTAACAGTTGAGTATGATCATGATCGGTATCTGAAGTGAAACTGAAAATTTTATAGTTTTACATGTCTTCTTAACTTCTTGGTCCTTCTTGAGAATCTCCGGTCCTATGTTTTAGCATCATCTTAAAATAAAATTGGCTCTTCTCTTTCTTAATACAAATACAAATTAGTAATAAAATCTCTTAGGGAAGAGATTATAAACTCACAATTTATTTACCAAAAAATAATGAAATTAAGTGATGTTTTAAAAGCACTTCTCAAAGCCAGGTTATTATCCTCATTAGTTTTGTGTCTTTGACAAATGGACTAGTTACGTGAATTAGAATGCATCTGGGAATGCCCAGTAATAGTCAGTAATGTGTCCATGTTTCCTTTAGGGTAGAAATTTGGCCACACCTTTGCCTATTTTTTTCTTCTTCTTTTTTTTTTTCTTTTACTTTTCAGTGTTGATGAATAATTTTTTTAAATAAGTATTCTTGTACGTTAACTGAATTTCTCTGATACTGAACCATGATGCCTTTTTTGACCTTTATATTGTTCTGACTTAAAGATTTTGACTATTATTTATTCTTAAATTTAACCATTGTTGTTGAGTATTCATTATGTGCCAGGCACTGTTGTAAGCAATGAGGTATAACAGTAAACAATAAAACAAGTTTTTACTAGCAGGGAGCCTATATTCTGTGTAGCCAGAAAAGTATCAAAATGTATGCATGTATATTGGTTAAGGTTCTAAGATCAGTCAGAAGAATACCTTTTTTTTCACTTGTGTTTTAGTTACCTGTCAATAGGTAACTAATTACGTGCCTAGTAAAATTAGCATACTGATTGGTTTATTTTGCTTTTCTACCCTATAAGCATGCTGGAAATATTAGAGAAGCTGCAAGGTGGATGGATGAAGCCCAGGCCTTGGACACAGCAGACAGATTTATCAATTCGAAGTGTGCAAAGTACATGCTAAAAGCCAATCTGATAAAAGAGGCTGAAGAAATGTGCTCAAAGTTTACAAGGGTTTGTACAGCTACTGTTCTTATGAATAAACAGTCTATACTTGTATACCTTGCTTATTTTTCAAAATTTTTTTCTAATATTTTTAATATCAAAATAGGATTTTAATTAAATTCCCTTTGATACTAATACTGACATCAGTAATAGTATAAAACATATTTCTTTTTAGGTGGTTGTGCAATGCTTTTTTATTTTTTATTTATTTATTGTACAGTGTGTTTTTAAACTCTGATTTACATTGAGATGTGTTCAGATGAAATTTTTTAGGAGTGAAAGGAACTAATATTAGTTGAATACCTGCTGTGTACTAGTGTTCTGTATCTTATGTTACTCTCCAACCCCAGTTATGTAGATCTTTTGATTATTTACAAAGGTACATTTTTTTCCCAGTGATTAGAACTATAATTTCAATTTCTTATAATAACTGTTCCCTCATTCTGAAAATGGTTAATATAGAAAGTGATTTTGAAAGAATTAAAGTCAATAGACCATACTTTCCTTCTTAAATTCTATGGTGAAATAGTGTATTTGGTAAGACATGGTCTTGAATGCATATAATTTTTATATAGGAAGGAACATCAGCAGTAGAGAATTTGAATGAAATGCAGTGCATGTGGTTCCAGACAGAATGTGCCCAGGCTTATAAGGCAATGAATAAATTTGGTGAAGCACTTAAGAAATGTCATGAGATTGAAAGAGTAAGTACCCTATATATGTGAGTTTCTTATTTTATTCTGTTATATGTTGAAGGTTTGGGGCAACTGTTTTTCTTTTCTTCCTCTTTATAATTCACAGCTTGTGAATTCTAAATATCAGTGTTCACAGTTTTTCAATAAAAATGTTGCTGACTATATTATGAGCAGACTTCCCCATTGTCTACTCTGCCTGCAAGAATTCATGTAAAAAATTTGGAGAGTTTGCATCTTGTTATGTTCTTACTGATTTTTGAATGTTTCTTTCAAATTGCTGCTGTATCTTCAGTAATACAAAGCTCATTAAGGTATCCTAGAAACTGGGGGTTGATTGGTGATGCAATACACTCTTGATACTCGTACAAGTTTTGAAGTCTTTTTACGGTATTTTTGTAGCCTATGTAATTCCTCATTTTTTTGATAAATTCATTGTTTTCTTAGTCCTCTTCACTTCTGATTCATTTGTATCACTAGTGGTTGGCTTTCCTTTTTTGTGTTTTTCACAGATAAAGATAATTTGTATAATTTCATGCTTTTTCTCTTACCAAGTCGAGAACCCCAGAACTTAGTTGAAATGAGCTAGGTTGTGGTTGCTCGACTTACTTCACTAATTGATTTCTCTCTCGCATACCAACATAACATTGCGTAGGACTCAGATTTGTATTTTCAGAAAAATTACCAAATACTGTATACTATAATCTTTGCAGATCATTCTGAATATAAAAACAATGTTTAGTGTGTAAATCTATTGAATCATTATGTATACTAATAATGTTTGATTTGTCATGCTAGCTTTATTTAAGTATGGTTAAAGAAGGAATAAGTATATATGTTTCAAATGATTGTGCTTCCTTTTCATTTAAATAATTCATTGCCCGGTGTTTGCCATATAATGTGCTAGGGGATGGTCACTTGTATTTGCTTATTTGATATGGAAAGTATTTATACTGGATGATTGTAATATGTAATATTTTTTAATTTATTAATTTTTTCATGCATAGGAAACCAGTAAATCTAAAAGTTTGATTTCTATAGCTTTTTTTAACATTGTTATACTTCAGTATAATAAAAAAGATGATTTTGTTAGCATTTTATAGAAATCACTGACGACCAGTTTGACTTTCATACTTACTGTATGAGGAAGATTACCCTTAGATCATATGTGGACTTATTAAAACTAGAAGATGTACTTCGACAGCATCCATTTTACTTCAAAGCAGCAAGAATTGCTATAGAGATCTATTTGAAGCTTCATGACAACCCCCTAACAGATGAGAATAAAGAACATGAAGCTGATACAGGTATAATATTCAAAGATTTCTTATTGTTTGCTATGATATGTGTATGTACATTTATATTTTTGTGTAGTTTAGATTTTTCTTGAGCTTTTTATTAAGCACCTGTGGGAAGATGTTATACATGCTTAGAAAATGATGATGGACGTTTGTGAATTTCTCTAAGCAACGAAAGAAAAATACTGTTTATACTTTGAAAAGCAAGAATTTAATTTGTAACTGGTCATTAGCTTTTAAGAAGTTGAATCTCATGAGTTTAACATTTAATAACTGGTTTAGCCAGTACTGTAAATTGCTAACTATGATACTATAAATTGCTAACTGTATCATTAGTGTTGCCTGTCAGTATATCTAGTTCTTCTTTTTAATAGTTATTTATAATTAACCTACTGAGAGGCAAATATTGCTTGAACATTAAAAGCCAGCTTGGATGGGGCACCTAAGTGGCTCAGTCAGTTAAGCATCCCTTGATTTCTGCTTGGGTCATGATCTCATGGTCATAGGATAGAGCCCTGCTTTGGGCTCTGTGCGGGCTTGGAGCCTGCTTAAGATTCTCTCTTCCTCTCTGCCCCTTCCCCGCTTGTGCACTTGTGAGTGCATGTGCATGCTTGCTTGCTGTCTCTCAAAAAAAAACAAAACAAAACAAAAAACAAACAAACAAACAAAAAACAATATTAAAAGCCAGCTTGGAATTAAACTAGTAAAATTGCCTAGTGATTTATCATTTGGCCAGTTTTTAAAGTGCTATTTTTCTACCATGATGTCAGATGTATAGTATTCCTTAGATAATTATTTGGGGAAGAATTTCAATAAAAATGAAAGAGGCATGTAGAAGGATATAAATTAATTGTACATCCAGATATTTTGTGACTTAATTTGTGGCAAAAATGTTACAGGAGATGGGGTGTAAGAAGTGTGTCACCATGTTATTATTCAGTCCTGAGTTTATTCTTCTGAAGTTATGGTTGTTTTCTGTATCCTTCTTCCTGCTAAGGAGAATCATTTTGTTAATTTGTTGTTAAATTTTACTTCCTATTGCCTAGGAACCCTTAAGAACTTTCTAAAATCACACATTGAAACCCTCGTACAGATTTCATTTGACTCTCTCTCTACTTGTTGCTTCAACTAGAAAATGCCAGTAAGAATCTATGGAACAGTTTACTGTTGAATCTGAGAGTTACTGTCCTCTGACTTCTTTTGTTCACTGACTTCTTTCTGTTCACTCCTCCTGCCTTTCTCTTCAAATTATACAAATAATATACAATTAACTCTCATTATACAAAGTTAAAACAGTTCAGAAATGTACTAACAAATACAAAAATTTCCTTTCACTGTTCTTTTACCTGTAGGTCATCTTCTTTTAAAGATTATCCGTATAAAACATTCAGTTTCCTTTGTGCACAGTTACATTTATGTGTACGTAAACTCTAACACACGTTTCAGAGCAGTTCTTTGAGATTGTTTGGTTTCATTTGTTTTATTTTTTTAGCTTCACAAATGAGTCATATTATCCCTGGTATTCTGCAACTTAGACTTTATTTTTCATAGTGTTGCTCCATGTCTGGGCATAAACTTACTACAATTATCAGTCATTTAAGGGCTATGTGGGAACCTTTGTGTGTTTTTTCCCCCCACTATTACAGTGCTATAGTAAATCCTTGTACATCATTTTGCACATGTTTATTTAGCATGGATTGTTAGAAGTGGAAATTACTCGGTTAAAGAGTATGAAAATTTGAAATAGTGTCAAATTGCCTTTCTTAAGAGGTTCGTCATTTTTTATTGCCATAAACACTGTATTGTGAGATTATCTTTTATTTTATTGCTAACACAGAAAATTATCCATTCTTTACATTTTTGTTATTTTTGGGAAAATACCTGCTTTATAATTCCTAAATTTTTAAGAGGGGAACAGCTATGTTTTCATGTGGCCTTTGGGTTTCTTGTATGAATTGCCTGTTCATATCTTTTTCCCTTTTTTTAAATTTATTTTTTAATTTACATCCAAGTTAGCATATAGTGCAACAGTGATTTCAGTGATTGATCCCCTATGTATAACACCCAGTGCTCATCACAAGTGTCTTCCTTAATGCCCTTTACCCATTTAGCCGCCCCCCCCGCCACACAATCCCTCCAGTAACACTCTGTTCTCTATATTTAAGAGTCTCTTATGTTTTGTCCCCCTCCCTGTTTTTATATCTTAAAATCCTCATATGAGTGAAGTCATATGATACACGTCTTTCTCTAATTTTGCTTAGCATACTACCCTCTAGTTCCATCCACATAGTTGCAAATGGCAAGATTTCATTCATTTTGATTACTGAGTAATACTCCATTGTGTGTGTGTGTGTGTGTGTGTGTGTGTGTGTGTGTATATGTACATACACACACACACACACACACACACACACACACACACACCACCTCTTCTTTATCCATTCATCCATCAATGGACATTTGGGCTCTGTCTATACTTTGGCTGTTGTTGATAGTCCTGCTATAAACATGGGGGTGCAGCATGTGTCTCTTCGAAACAGCACAGCTGTATCCCATGGATAAATGCCTAGTAGTGCAATAGCTGGGTCGTAGGGTAGTGCTGTTTTTTAGTTTTTTGAGGAACCTCCATACTATTTTCCAGAGTGGCTGCACCAGTTTGCATTCCTACCAACAGTGCTAAAGAGATTCTCTTTCTCTGCATCCTTGCGAACATCTGTTGTTGCCTGAGTTGTTAATTTTAGCCATTCTGACTGGTGTGAGGTGGTATCTCATTGTGGTTTTGATTTGTATTTCCCTGATAATGAGTGATGTTGAGCATTTTTTCATGTGTCTGTTAGTCATCTGGATGTCTTCTTTGGAGAAGTGTTTATACATGTCTTTTGCCCATTTCTTCATTGGATTATTTGGTTTTTGGATTATCTTTTCCCATTTTAGTTTTCAACTTCTTGGCTTATAGGAGTTTTCTACATAGTCAGGACTTTAATTCTTATTTATATATTGCAGAAATTTCCTTCCTGTTTTATTTAGGTCTTTATGGTGGGTATCTTTTATTATGTAAAAGTGTTAGTTTTTATGAGATAAGAAAGATTTCTTTAATCTTTTGTGACTTCTAGGTCTTGCATAAAAAGGCTTTTCTACTTCAGAATTTAAAATATATTCATAAATATCTTGTGTGTTTCCTTATAACAATTGTTCTGTTATGTTTACAATTTGTTAATCACCCGGAGTTAATTTTTATATACTGATGTGAGGTAGAAGGTAGCTTATTACCTGCAAGTAGACTGCTGATTCCTCAACAATATTTATTGATAAGTTGTCATATTCCCTGCTTATTTAAAATGCCATCTTTAGGTGACCCTGGCTGCTCAGTTTGTGGAGCATGCGACTCTTGATCTTGGGGTTGTGAGTTCGAGCCCCACGTTGGGTGTAGCGATTACTTAAAAATAAAATCTTTGAAACTAAATAAAGTGGTGCGTGGGTGGCTCAGTGAGTTCAGCGTCTGGCTCTTGATTTCACCTCAGGTCATGATATCAGAGTCATGGGATCGAGGCCCACCTGCGATGTCTCTGTGCTGAGCATGGAGCCTGCTTAAGATTGTCTGTCTGTCTCTCTCTCTCTCTCTCTCTCTCTCCCCCCCTCCCTCCCTCCCTCCCCCTCTCTCCCTCTTCCCCCACCCCCAACCTCTCCTTCAAATAAATAAACAAATAAACAAACAAAATACTAAACTGTGATGTAGTGAATTGTGGATATGGTGTCTGGTTCTAACACAACATCAAAACTTACTATACAGATGTTAAGATTGTGATATTGACATCAGTATTCAGTTTTCTGTTCTTATCTGTTTGTCTCTTAATCTAATACTATGTCTTTAGAATTTTCTTGCCTTTACATGCAAATTTTTGCTTATATATTAACTGTATGATTAGCTTGATGCCAGAAAGTTTCTTTTGGAATTTTTAATTTGAATCGCATTTAAGATCTAGATTACCATTTGGGGTGGGGATATCTTAAACAATTACTATTAAGTCTTTGCATACTAGAATGCATTGTATCTTCTATTGTCCGATAACTTTGGTGAATTTGTTACTAGCATTATCTCTACATGTCTTGTTTTCCATTACAGTATTCTGAAAATTTTTTTAATGTTTGTTTATTTTTGAGAGTACAAGCAGGGTAGGGGCAGAGAAAGGGGGAGAGAGGATCTGAAACGGGTTCCACACTGAGAACAGTGAACCCAATGTGGGGCTCGAAGTCATGAACCACATGGCTCAACCAACTGAGCCACCCAGGCACCCCATCTTTTAACAGTATTCTAAATGAATATTGTTATAATTTTTGTCAAGTTGGTATCCTTATTGAACTCTGATATTAGGTTTAGTTGTTTTTTCAGTTGATTTTTAAAAAATTTTCTATGTAAGCTATTATGTTAATCTGTAAACATTAGTAGTTTGGTTTCTTTCAGAATTTATTCCTCTCTTTTCCATGCTTTACTGCACTGGTGAGGGTGGCAGAAACTGCTAACAGAAACAGTAGTGTGCTTGCAGCCTTCTTTATCTTTAGACATAATGTTTCTCATGGTCCATCCACCGTAAAGCTTGCTATTTGTAACAAATATGTGGTAGTTACCCTTTATTTGGTTGAGAAGTTATTTTTCACTTTTTATGTTTTATCTTTTCAGTAAACCTACAGTCTTTATGTGGCCAGATTTCTTTTATTTTGCTTTCTTGTGTGAATGTTGATTTGGCTGGATACTCTAGGTTCAGATGTTATTTGCTATGCATTCATGTGTATGTGTGCACACACATACGTGCACACAATTTTTTAAATAGTTTTTTTTTAATGTTTATTTTTGAGAGAGAGAGGCAGTGGGACAGAGAGCAGGGGAGGGGCAAAGAGAAAGGGAAACATAGAATCTGAAGCTGGCGCCAGGCTCCGAGCTATCAGCACAGAGCCTGACATGGGGCTCGAACTCACAGACCATGATGCTTAACTCACTGAGCCACCGAGGTGCCCCTACACACAGTTTTATTTAAGAGATAGTGCAATATTCTAGCATAGGAGAATTCTTCTCTGGTTTCTCTTGAGCTGAAATTCTGAGCCTCTTTTATGTTAACATAAGTCATAGGTAATTCTTGCAAAATTTAGACAGTGCTTATCCAGATAAGTTAGTGCTACATTAAGTGAAATAGGATTTGAATTAATTTCTATATTAATTTCTTATGTAGTTATTCCTTTCCTATTTTTGTATGGCAACTCTATTATTATTAACTACATGGGTCCTTTCAAGGCAGTGGCAGATAATATAGAATAAGGTCACAAACTAGCCAGTGGGCAGATCCGTACTGCAGTTTGATTTGATAAATGAAGTTTTATTGGGACACAGCTGAGCCTGTTCATTTATATATTATCTATGGCTAATTTTGTGCTACAAGAGCTGAGTTTAGTTGCACCAGAGAGCTGAAAATATTTAGTATCTGGCTCATTATAGAAAATGATTGCTGACCCCCAGTATAGCATAATGGAAAGAAACAGCCCAGAATTTGGAATGAGAGTGAAGTGGATTTAAATCCTTGCTGTGCCTTTTATTATTACTTGAGTTATTGTTTTTCCTCTGAAACCTCAGTTTTCTCATACATAAAATAATATACTCTAATCCATGAGATTATTAAGGACATTAAACAAAATAACGTAGGGATGGTATCTAGTGTGTAGTAAGGATGCAAGTGGTAACAATTGTACAGTCATTAAAAGGTCAGCATTTTTGTGGCTACTCATTTATAGTCTTTTGTTTCCAGAATGTAAGTTTTCATCCTTGTTTGAAATTTTTTTTTCAGTAGTAAGGGCTTCTTTACTAGGGAAAAGAGAAACAAGTCTGTATTTGTTCTGATGGTGGTTATCTATTGCCACATAATATTCCTGAATTTAGCAGCTTAAAATAATTATTTCTATAGTTTAGGAATTTAGTAGCCTCTAGGTGGGCCCAGCTTAGGGTCTCTTATAAAGTTGTAGTTGAGATGTTGGCTGGGGCTACAGTCATCCGAAAGCTTAACTAAGACTAGAAGATTCATTTCCTAGATGGCTCACTTGCATGGCTTTTGGCAGGTGGCCATAATATGTCAGTCTCTCTAGATTTCTTGAGTTCATCAAGCTCGCCATGAGAGAGCAAGGAAGAAGCCACAACATTTTTAATGTTCTGTTCTCTTGACACAACATTCCATTACTTCCTTCACATTCTAATTGGTAGCAGTGAATTACCGACTATAAACTATATTTGGGAGAAGAATGAAGCAATTTGTAGATATGTTTTTAACTGCCATGTTCTACAATCAGGACACAAATTATTTCTATTATTCTTAAATGCAAAATACACTTGCCCCTCCCAAGGCCTTCAAAAGTCTCATTCCATTACAGCATTGGCTCAGAGTCCAGAATGTTACATATAAATGAGGCGCAGGTGCTGATAAGGGTTCTTGAATATGGTTCTTTAGTTAGTATAGCTCTTCAAGTATAGTTCTTGATATGAAATCCTGTATCAACCACATATTCAGTATAAATTGATGGCAGAGGCATAGGGTACCCACTGTTGATATTCTTATTCAGAAAGGGGTGATGAGGGAGGAATGAGAGGTACACAAGAATGACTGGTTCATGGCAGTTCTCAAGTCCAGTTGGGTACAGGATTAGGACTCACAGTGTAGGAATAATTCTCTTATGGCTCTTGGTTCTATGTTCTGGGTTCTTGGTTCCACCTTCTGTATCATCTTTTCTTGTTCTTAAAAGATAGCATTTGCAGGATGCCTGGTTGGCTCAGTTGGAAAAGCTTTTGTGACTCTTGATCTTGGAGTCATGGGTTCAAGCCCCACGTTGGGTGTATAGATTACTTTTTAAAAATTAATTAATTAATTGATAGTTAACATTTGTTTGCACCTTAGTAGTTTTTCAGTCTGCTTCCAAAATTTTGGAGGGCTTTTCATTTTATACTATCTCCATTCCTTTCAGTCCAGATTTGCTGTTTCTACCCATCTAATTCTCTTAAAACTTTTAGGGATCTTTTGTGAGTCTTATTAGAATCCACATGCACAAATATCTTTGTCTACCTTGAGCACTGAGACGACACCACCCTTAAGTTTCTTAGAAGCTGTGTTGTTTGAGAGGATCTGTGACTCATACCCTTAAAATTTTGGGGTGACTAGTAACTGAGGCACCATCTTTTTGAGTTCTAAGCCTTAAAGGAATCTCCCTCCCTTCCTTGTCTTTAGTAGGCTCCATACCCAGCATGGAGCCCAACATAGGACCTGAACCAAGATTAATAGTTGGATGCTTAACCAACTGAGCCACCTAGGCACTCCTGAGTCTTAAAAGATTTTAAAGCCAAACTCAACTTTCCCTGTTGACATGCTTTCTTGGCAGTTCTCTGAATTTGATCTTTGCTCAGCAGCCATTTCTGGAGAGGCTGAGAATTTTCAGAGCCGTTAAATCCTTCTTCCATTTGTTTCTTTTTCTTGCATTTTTATTACAAGCTGAAAGAGGAATCAGATGCCCCCTTAACTACCTTTTTTTTTTTTTTTTTTTTTTTTTGGTCTGGAAATACCCCTAACTAGATCACCCAGTTCATTTGATAGATTTTATAAATGTTACTTAACTTTTTGCCTCTACATGACTATAACATGTCTCTTCAAAATCGATTTGCAGCCTCTTCAAAATCGACTCTGTTAATAGTCTAGGGTTCTTTGAGCTTCCATTAATGCTTTTCTCCAAGTCTTTCCACCTTTTGCCACTCTCTGGAACCAAAACCAGTTCTACATTTTAGGTTTTTATTGCAGCAGCATCCCCCTTCCAGGTACCAAAATCTGTCTTGGTTATCTGTTGCTGCTATTGCTTACACATAGCTTTAAATAACAAACATTTATTATATCAGAGTTACTGTGGCTCAGGAATTCAGAAGTCACTTAGCTGTGTGATTTTGAAAGATGTAGGGGTCTTTCAGGAGGTTGAAGTCAAGACAGCCAGGGCATCTGAGAGGTTGGCTTGAGTTGGAGAATCTGCTTCCAAGATGGCTTCGTCTCATACCCAGAAGCCTTTTTTTGGCCACATGGGTTTTTCCATAACGTTGTTTGGCTATCTTCACAACATGGCAGTTGGTTTCTTCTGAGTTGTCCAAGAGAAAGCAAGGAGCAATCCACAGTGCTTTTATGTTCTGATCTTGGATGTCATATACTTTGATTTCTAGCACATTCCACGTGTTAGAAGTGAGTCAGTAAGTATAGCCCACAATTAAGGGAAGCGGGGAAATAGGTTCTGCCTTTTGAAGGAAAGAATTTATGGGCATATTTAAAAAAAATTTTTTTTAACATTTATTTATTTTTGAGACAGAGAGATACAGAGCATGAACGGGGGAGGGTCAGAGAGAGGGAGACACAGAATCCAAAACAGGCTCCAGGCTCTGAGCTGTCAGCACAGAGCCTGACCCGGGGCTCGAACTTACGGAACGCAAGATCATGACCTGAGCCGAAGTCGGCCGCTTAACCGACTGAGCCACCCAGGCGCTCCAATTTATGGGCATATTTTAAAGTCACCACAGTGGTGGTATATTTTAGAATGACTTTTTTCATTTCTTGGTATCAACAAGTATTACCAAATAAATACCAGTTGTACATGTAGCATTCAGATTTACTGCTTGAAGACTAAATAGTATAGAGTTTTTACTTCATTATTACATATTTATCAGTGATTTCCAGGCAGTCTTTTGAGACATCCATAGTTTATACTCAAGAGCTATTGTTAATTTTCAGTGTCAAATTTTTAGTTTATCTTATAGTTATTCATTGTTCCGTCAACAAATACTTGAGTGTTTTCTGTATATTCTGCTAGGCCCTGAGAATACAAAGATTATGAGGAAGACAAAGTCTCTTCCACCAAGGAGTTCACAGTCTAAAAGAGAAACACCTGTATAAACAAAGTATTGTTACAAGCAAAATATATGTCATAGTGGCAGCACAGAGTAGAGAATGAATAACTGACAAGTTTAGAGGGGCATAACTAAGAAAAAGCATAGTCCAAAGCCATAGAAATATGAACATTTCTAGAATTGCAACTAGTTTAATATTGTTGGATGAACTTGTATACTTTTTTATGTTTTGCCATGGTTGCAGCACCAGGTCTCCACCTGTTTTCAAAAAAAATTTTTAAAGAGGTTACAGTATTCTCTACGTGTGTGGAACTGTTAAAGGGCTAGATACACATAAGCATATGAACACATATAACATTTAATATTTTTTAAAAATTTTTAATATTTATTTTTGAGAGCGAGACAGAATGTGAGTGGGGGAGGGGCAAAGAGAGAAGGACTCAGAATCTGAAGCAAGCTCCAGGCTCTGAGCTGTCAGCACAGAGCCTGATACAGGGCTCGAACTCATGATCCGTGAGATCATGACCTGAGCTGAAGTCAGAGGCTTAACTGACTGAGCCACCCAGGCCCCCCTAACATGTAATATGTTTTATGAGAGTTTTAGTGAGAATATTAAATTAGTGATTGATCATTACTAACCTGATTTATATGCTTTTAATTAATTAACACTTATTGCCTACAGCAAACATGTCTGACAAAGAGCTAAAGAAGCTACGTAATAAACAAAGAAGAGCTCAAAAGAAAGCCCAGATAGAAGAAGAGAAAAAAAATGCAGAAAAAGAAAAGCAGCAGAGAAATCAGAAAAAGAAAAAGGATGATGATGATGAAGAAATTGGAGGTCCCAAAGAAGAACTTATCCCTGAGAAACTGGCCAAGGTACTTAATAAAGGGTTTAGCACAATTTAGTGAAATTTCATGACAGCTATTATCATTTAATATGGTCTTATTCAACCAATTTGATTATTATTTGAGTGAAAAATTTTAATTTTTAGTCTCCTCTCTCTCTCTCTCTCTCTCTGATCATACTTCACATTTAAAACTTGTAGTAATGATCATGATCCAGAGTAATCTAGTATGGTATAGTGGAAAGTTTTGGCTTTTGAGTCATTCTGATCTGGGTCCACGTATCAGCATGTACACTTCATTGTGTGTTTGGACACTTTGTCTAACCTCTCTGATGATTTTCTCATGTATAAAATGGGACTAGTAAAAATCCCTACTAGGCAGAGATGTTAGGATTAAAGAAAGGAACTATATGTGTAAAGAATGTAGCATCTGTTACAAGTGGTAACATGCAACTTTTTATATCTAGAGACCAAATTGAGCTTGTTAAAAAGTGAGTGTATATGTATATTTCTCATCCATGTGTCAGTTTACAGTCCTTATTTATTAATTTTGCTATTCGAACCTAATGTCTTTAAAGTTCCTAAATATTTTCCCCCAGGCCAAAATCACATGTGCCATTTTTAATCATTAAGCTGAAACCAAGGTATTCACTGTCACACAAACCATTTTGATTAGTAACGTACCTGTGTACTCCTGGCTCTTGATATTCACCTACTCCATGTGAAAATAATTGCATAATTTATTATGTGAAAGCAGTAAATATAGTGAGCACATTGCCCTAGAGTTCAGTCTTAGCCTCGCTAGTAACTAAAAAACCAAAATCAACTGCTCTATAATGAAGAAAAATTATAATACTTAGTAAATAGAGTTGGAAAATAGTTTTAGGATTATACCAGAGCAGATGGACAGTAATATCTCATAGCAGTGTTGCTATTTAAGAACCATAGAGAAATCTGGCTTGGATTTCAAAGGATATATTGACATCTTTTCACAAATAATTGTGTAACTATTTTAGGAACAAAGATACTACTTTTTATTGTTGGGTGCTTATTGGAAAAATATGCAGAATAGGGAGGAAGCACAGAAAATGGACCTTTTAGGCCTCATGGAGAATTGCAGTTATTCAGGGATAATATCAACTTTAAGGGCCCTCCATCTTTATACCTCAGCTTTCTTTATTACTACCACCACTAACTTGTCTGCCAGCACCATTCTTTCCCTTGACTTTCCTTAATGACTTTTTTCTTTGTAACACTTCATATCTCACATTATACTTTTTAAAGAGAGGATCTGTCTGGCTTGTTTAGTCCTTGTCTAATAAAGGGTAATCCCACAGAGCAGAATTCTTATGCTAGCATACCAGGCCTCCTTACTGGGTTTTCCTTTTATTTTTGACTTGAGTTTTTCTTGTGTCTAGCTTATCATGGCTGCTTTTGGACCAGATGTCAAGTTATAGTCTAATTATTAATACCTATATAGGGTTGTAGAGTCTCAGAAGAAAATAATTCCTACAGAAAGTGCTTTATTTGGAAGGAGCCCAGTGGAAGGCACCCTGATCTGGGGTGCTGTTTAATATATACTTCTCTTGCTTGTTGGGCACATAACACCCTTCTCTTCCTAGGATAACTGCCGCCAGGATGCCCCCTTCTAATAGCATCCACACTTACGTATATCCCCAGTGTGGTGGCAGCACCAGATTATACCAAGCCATCATAATAAGGTATGGCATTGTAGGCTCTTTTAAATGCTGCCTGCCAAGTCTGGATCTACAGTCTATAGATTGTGATTTTTTGTGATCCTATATTTTATATTCTTCATGTGATAAGTGGTATATTTAGTGTCATTCAGGATTTTATATATATAATATTGAAGTAGAAGCATCGTTAAGTTAGCGGTAATTCCAGGTAAGGAAAAAAGGAAAATAGGAAAAGGTTTAGTGAGTGAGTTTAATATTTAGTTAACTGAGTATAAACCTGAAGTTTCTCCAGTGTATCATGAGGCAATAAATTGTTATTTTTGAGTTCCCTCATGTGCCACCCATCTTGTGTCCCTCCTCACCTTCAGTCAGTACTTACCTCAGCCGGACTATTTTTTCCTTCTGTATACACACATGTTCTTTATCAGTGTGTCCTTAATATTCTGGCTGTATAAGGTATAATAGTTTCAAGCTTTTTGTTGCTATGCTGGGAGCATAGGGAGATGTACTCCTATATAACGTAGTGTAACGTGGATTAGACTTCACATCAGTTTATAAATTTAAAAATTGCATGTGATCAAACCACCCTTACAGATCTCTTATATTGCCCATCAACACAATGCAATCCCAGTGTACATTTCTTTAACTTAAGTAAATTCAAATCTTCATGACTCGTTGTAGTTTTTTTAATATATGTGCTGCCAGAGCAGGTACTGGATGTAATTTTTTTTTGAGAAACAAATGAGTATGCACAATTCTAGCAATTTCATCCAGTATTCCACTCAGTGAACATAGAACCCTAACTAAGTATGATAGAAGTATAACTACCATTTGTTTAGTCCCTGTCAGTTTCTGTGTGCATCTTCTCCTAGTGAGAACATTTTGCTACAGGGATTAGGATTTTGGTACCTAATATATGGTTTTCATACATACAGTGCAAATTAATGATATATATATATGTCTTTACAACTTTAGGAATTTTCAAGGGTAGTTCTGTTGATTTTTTTTTTTCTCCTGATCTTAAGCACTGATTTTAGAATTCATCCCTGTTGATAGGCTTTTGTGTATATAACCCTATACTTCATTTTGTATATATGAATGTAGAATGTAGTTAGCTTTATTGTGGTTATGGACATATGTTTAAGCACTCAGATTTAGCCTAACAAAATCTTCCCTATGCAAGTAAGGCACAAGGAAACATGTAGAAATTTCAGATCCAGATCTCCTGTGGAGGCATGTATTCTCACTTACTAGAAATGCAGGCAGAATTTCCCTTTTCTTTTTCCAAGTTCAAAAACTTGATTTCAGTAAGTATAATGTTTGTATGACTCAGCTGCCCTATATTCCTTGTATCCATTTTGTTAACAGCAGCCATATCTCCCTGGTGATAAATTACCCTGATCAGTACAGCAGTCTTCATTTCAGGCTTGATACAGCTCCATTACAATTTCAGTTTCCAGTTTTTTACCTTCCTTGGTAGACATTTCTTCCCTGTATATCACAAATTCCAACTCAATAGGACATAGAATCATGGGAATAAGATAAGCAAAATATTAAAAATGTGTGAGAAAGGCATACTTCTGAGGGCCCCTCTTTCCCTCTCTGTCTCCTGGTATCTACAGCTATTAGAGTGACAGTGCCATATATTGATTTCTTGTTCAGAGCACATATCTTTCAGAATAATGCCAGCTGCTTTACATGCTAGTAGTATACAGCAAATCTCATAGACATCAATTTTTTTGTTCAACTTTTTTTTCCTTTTTAATACTGTGAAATCATTTCCTTAGCCAGAAACTGTGTTGGTGAAACACAATTACCAAATTAGAAGAGGCATGTTAGGTATGGCAAATCCAGATTCCATCAAGGATAAATTGTCACTGCCTCTGTCATGAGACAAGACGAACAGGCACAGATATTCAGTGCCTTTCTGATAAATGTGGTATTGTTCCCCACCCACACCTCAGTCTACAGAGAAGAATCTTGTCTAAATACTCAGTCTAGGGGCGCCTGGGTGGCGCAGTCGGTTAAGCGTCCGACTTCAGCCAGGTCACGATCTCGCGGTCCGTGAGTTCGAGCCCCGCGTCAGGCTCTGGGCTGATGGCTCAGAGCCTGGAGCCTGTTTCCGATTCTGTGTCTCCCTCTCTCTGACCCTCCCCCGTTCATGCTCTGTCTCTCTCTGTCCCAGAAATGAATAAACGTTGAAAAAAAAATTTTTAAAAAGATAAATACTCAGTCTAGAAGTGTAATAGCACAATTATGTAGTAAACATTATACCTGCCCAGTAATGATTACAAGTATGTAATTAATATGACATTTATATAATTACTAAAGGGTGGTAGAGACAGAGTTCTATAAGTATAAATATTTTCACATGCCATCTCACCATTAGCATGGCATTAGAATAAATATGAATTCTATAGAATTTGTATTATTAGAACAATGCAAGATGGAATCTTTTTTTTTTTAATAGCTTGATTGTACTTCACTTTGAGTTCAAAAAGAACGTTGACTCATTCTGTAATATTCTCCACCTCTCATTCTTACCCCTCTTCATCCTATTTAACATCTCTCCTTGGTTCCCATCCCCCCAACCCCACCCCAATTACCTTACTTGTTTATCTCACTGTCTTTCTTTCCCTGGTTCTGTTTTATCTTCATCTTTACTTGTTGGATAGTTTCTATTTACAGATAATGTAATATCTGTGGTTAAAAACCAGCGAGGAGTTCTAGAGTTCAGAATCCCCTTCCTTTAGACTGTGGGAGGTTAAAATATGACAGTATTTCTGGGTAATGGGTAAGTGATTTTTACCAAAACAACAACAACAATAAAAAACCAGAAAGTGTTTTTAATGGAGAGAATAACATCATACCCCTCCATCTTGCTTCCATTTGTATAATATCTTTTATTTTTGTTAGGTTGAAACTCCATTGGAAGAAGCTATTAAATTTTTAACACCGTTGAAGAACTTGGTGAAGAACAAGATAGAAACGCATCTTTTTGCCTTTGAGATTTACTTTAGGAAAGGTAGGCAATTAGGGGATAGTGGCCCTGATAAAATTGATCACTGTATTTCTTAGATATAGTCACCCAAGTCCAGTAGCTTTACCAGTGTAGGATTTTTTGCCAATGCAGCTTCTTCACAGAAATGCGTGCTACATGTGCAAGATTTGTGGGGACGTATAATGATACTATTATCTCTTCTAGGACATTAAAATCAACAATAGATGAACATCCATAACTAGGATTAAGGTCATATGTAGTAATTGCCGTGTACTTGTGTGAATAAAGTTAATGACATAAAGCTTAGATTAGTGCCTGATACTCAGTAAGCATTGAATAAATGTTGGTTTTTAGTAGCTATTGTTACAAGATGTGGCGCTTAAGGTGTATCTTGAAGGATGAATCATTTCTAAAAGAAGAGCTGGATAGAAAGGAAGAGGATGCTTTAAGAATACATAAGTATGTGTAAATAATGTAGAGGTTTCTGTATTGCCCAAACCAGATAGAAAATAAATGAAGGGTCTTGGTTGTCTTGTTTAGAATGCCTCAACTACATATAGATACTGATTTTGTGGAATTGAATTGCTGTAATCCAAGTGGTTCATTGAAAAAAAACTAAGTATATCATTAAGGGAAGGGAACAGAACTTGGTTAATAAGCTCTGAAAGAAGGTTGTTGTTCCAAGCAGTGTAACTTACGTTCTACTTAAAGAGATGGAAAATGGTGCCCCTATAGAGTTTCCATTTAAAAATCATGTTTATCAAAGGTAATTAATAATGGGGAAAGGTTCTCATATAGCATTGCTTGAAAATAGGACAAAAAGCTATAGTTTGATTTTAATTTTTAGTAAGATATTTACATGAATATGTAATATAGAAAAAAGGCCAGGAAGAAATAGATAAAAAAAATAACAGAAGGTCTCTTGATGGATTGAGTGATTACAGTGTTTTGTTATAATTCTGTTTTCCAAAATTTAGAAAATAAACTTTAGTAAATAGTCAAGTAATTTAGAAACTTTTAAAGAACAGTTAATTATAACTTCCTTTTTAACAAATATTCTTAAATGGAATACCGAAGTATAAAAAAGTTGTTCTGCTTGAAGTGAGGAAGGGGAATCTAAATTCCATTCAGTTGGCTTCTTGGTTGTGTTCTAAAGACCTCTGAAGGGCTCTCCAGCTGTTGGATTTCATTGTTGTGTGAAATGGGTAGTAAAGGGTATGACAGTGTTTTTAGCTTTTTGAGTGCTGGGTAAGAGAAAAATGTCAGAGGAGCCTGGAGGTTTCAGTTTTGTTATTTGGAGAACGGTACTAAATTAGGGAAGTCGTAACAAAGAGGAGGTAGTTATAGATGAGACTTGGAAGTTCAGTAAGTATTCAGGTGAAATTTCCATGGAACAGGTGGAAACCCTACTAAAGCTGGGGAAACATGGGGGTGTGAGTATGGGGATAGTATAGAGAGAGCTTAGAAATCACTGAAAATAATAACCTTGGTAAATACTGTACTTTTTGAGGAGAAACAAGAGCCAAGGATTGATAGGACAGTCAGACAGGAGGGAAACCATTTCACATGTCACAAAACCCAAGAAAGGAGATTCAAGTATAAACAATCAAGATTTATAAGTAGTGCAAAAGATCCCTTTATTCTGATTAAAGGAGGTTAAGAAGTGAAATGGCTTCAAATTTTGTTCCTATGGCATTAGTTCAAATATTGAATGCTATCTAATTTTTTTTTGTACTTCATAAAACCTTTTTCTTAAAAGATTGTGTGGAAATCATTAGCTAATGTTGCTAATCTGAGGAAATCATTTGCTTCACTTACGTTGCAGTTCAAATGTGATTGACTCTAAATTAGTTTCTCTATTTGTAAGATCTTAATCTTCCAAAGGAGGGCATCTTATTTTATCAAATGATCAAAATATATCTTACTTTTTCTTTTTATAGAAAAATTTCTTTTGATGCTACAATCAGTAAAGAGGGCATTTGCTATTGATTCTAGTCATCCCTGGCTTCATGAGTGTATGATTCGACTCTTTAGTACTGGTATGTTTTTGTTTTCCATTACTTAAGTATTTGGTTATAGTAGTTGATAGTGACTGTATAAGTGATCTATATAAGCTTGTCATAAACTTAATCATTTTAAAGCTGTTGGGTATTAAATTAGCTAAGGGGAAAAGCAGGGTTCTTTTCTTTGTGATGAAGGTATTTATTTTAAGGCTAGAAATGTTACTTGATTTTGATAATAGAATTGTTTAGTCCAGATATTTGAGAATCACCTTTGTTTCTGTTTCTAAAAAGTTAACACGTAAGTTGAAATTGTGAATCATATTCGTTATGTAAAGCTTTTAGTAAATTGTTCTAAAATTGAAGAATCTCTTTGAAATTGACTAGCTGTCTCCTTATTTATCTGTCTTCAGAATTCTTTGTCATAAAATTTTTGTTAATAAATACAGGTTTAAAAGAACTTTAAGACAATCATTGTACTTTTCAGATATTTTCACAATAGGATCCATATACTACTTCTAACATAAAGTAGAACTATAGAATTTTAGAGAGTAAAAGGTAGAATGTTATGCTAATTGTTTTTCATTTTAATAATAGTTGAGAAATATGGGACCCTAAAAGATTAAATGACTTATTCAAGGTAACATAAATAATTAGTAATGAAGCAGGGATGAGAGCTCAGGTTTTCATGTTGTTCTTTCTACTACCACAAGAGCTTGAAATTTAGAGTAAAGTACTCCTGTAGTCAAGTGGTGGTGGTGGTTTGATTTTTAAGTGAATAGAGAAGGGAAATTGAATTTTTAATAGAACAGTCTGCAAATACTGTTAAGTTCTATTAAGTTACCTGTCTCATTGCTAAATACTCAGCCACATATGAATCCATACATACTTGGAAATAATGAGATTAAACCAGGCATCCCAGTCAGTCTATTGAAAAATATTTAATTGTCCTCCCGATGAAGAAAGTTGTTTTGGGGGTGCCTGGGTGGCTCAGTCAGTTAAGAGTCCAACTTTGGCTCAGGTCATAATCTTGTGGTCCATGGGTTTGAGCCACACATCAGACTCTGCTGACAGCTCAGAGCCTGGAGCCTGCTTCGGATTCTGTCTCTTCCTCTTTCTCTGCCCCTCCTCTGCTCGTTCTCTGTCTCTCTCCCTCTCAAAAATTAATAAACATTAAAAAAATAAGAACACAAACCTTGTTTTGACTTCTAAGAAAAAGTAAATCCTTATTGAAAGTATATTTATTCCTGTCAAAAGTGATTCCTGTTATAGACACTGAACTGTTTTTTAGTGTTTTTAATTCTGAAAGTAAAAAATAACATAACCACCTCATAAAATAGAAGAAGGAATTGCTATTCTTAGAGAAAATAGAGAAATTTCTTTCTAGTGTTTTCATATTAAAATTTGAAGTCATGAGTCCAAAAATTAAGGCCAGGAATAATGGTCTTAAATCCATTCCTGCTTAGGATGGAGTGCACTTAAATTGTTCTCAAAATTAACATGAACACTTTGTTCTTGTATAATCAACTCTTTCCTAAAAGGTAGTAGTAAAATAATATATAGAAGTCTTATGGATTTGGAGACTTCCCTCTGAAGTATGAATTAAAAGTGGCATGTTTAAATGTATTTGCTTATAGTAAGTATGTGGATTGATGAACATATGACTGTTGTCTTAGAACAGTTATATTAGGAACAAAAATGCTTCAGAAGAACAAAGAAAGGCAGAATGGTCCTGATGTAAGAGTTAGAATTATTTAGTTAGCTGTGAGCTGTATCCGTAGCTTCCAGACATTGTCTGGAAGAGTAACAAAGTAATCCTTATTTTGACTAAATTTAGGCATTAAAGCAGTGATAATTTGGAGTGATAAAGATGCACTGTCTTTAAAAGGCCTTCAAGAATTTGGGTACAGTTGTGTAGTATGTAAAACTATTTGTGCAACCACAGACACCCAGAGTAGGGGCATCTTTGATATACCCCACAAGTTTCCTTTAATAAAACTGATAGCTTTGGTAGTTTTAAAATAAGATTTAACTTTGAAGTAATTTTTCAAGAACACATTTGTCATGTCAAGTTATATTTTACTAACTGCTTCTTTACAAAGAAACCCTTACAACACCTTCTTGGGGAATATGGGAAAAAAACGGTGCCTTGACACCTATTTTATTATAGAAACTTCTCTAAGTAAATATTCATTTTAGCCTGGTTATGAATACCCTTCCAAGTCTTCAGAATGTTGTTATACTACCAGTGTAATTAGTATCTGCTGCCTAAACTAATTTACCATATACGTCAATCTTCCTCTCCCCTTTTTAATTATGAGGATGATCTGGTATGTGCCCTTTTCAAGTTTTTCACTTTTTCTTAAAGTTGTAGGACTTAAAGCAATTTAAACTACATTTCTGCTTGGTACTAAGTAAAAGGAGTTTAGGGATTCAGTTGTTTATTATTCCCTTACATACTTTTAAAAAAAATCACTGTTTGGTCACCTTGATCTACAGTGAATCTTACATCTTTTCTTCTCTCATTTGTACAAACCCATTTCTTCCTTTTATCTGCAGATTATTTTTCTTCTGTGCTTATGTATTTCTCCCCTAAAAGCTTTGTTGATCCTCTTATTTAACCTTTTACCCTTTTGAATGGTAATCACTTAGTAGGTTGTGCTTTAGAGCCTAGTAGTGAGTAGTCATTATCTTGCACAGAATATGAGCATTTTCTACCCAAATTATTAACAAAACAGGGAGCTAGCATAGGAACCCAGAGAAATTCTTTTGGCTAAGAATCTACCCCTTTTTCAATGCGACTTTTAACCATTGACAATTACTAAATTAATCCAGTCTGCTAATAAGCTCAGAGCATGAACCAAACATTATTTTAATTTTAGGATGTCAGAGGATTCAGAATCCTCTCATAAAAAGTTTTATTCCCCTTCCCTCAATTATTATTTTTCCTTGATTCACAAGACTTACTGTTGTATCATAAGGTAACAAGGAAGCTAATTCAGTAGTCTCAGATGTTTTATTTTCCTGAGACCTCAATATTTTTTTGTTCATTTTAGTCACTTTCAAAGGACTTTTAGATTGGTTCATCCCCTACTAATCTTTAGTAATAAAAGCTTACGTAGTAGACCTGTGATGCATGAGGTTGCCCCTTTCCTGAAAGACATAGGTAATATTGCATTACACAGAATTCATACAACTTTCTGAGTCTTACTGCAGTTGAATTTTTTTTTTTTAAATTAGTATCTTCCTGGAAATTAGAGTGCCAATCTGCATAGTGTAGGGGAGCTAACAATCAGCCTCAAACATTTTGTGACTTGGGGAGGAAATGTTTTTGGAAATAGCTATTAGTGGAAGTTCGGAGTTATATAAATATTTCTTCTTTATACATCCTGAATTATATATTTGTTTTTAATTGTGTGGGCTTTTTTTTTTTTTTCTTAAAGCAGTTTCGATTTTTCTGGGGGATTATTTTCATCTGAGGAAAACAAATTAATGAAGGTAATAAACATGAAAAGCATAGCGTCCACTTACAACCAACTATAATGTAACTATACAGTTACTTTCCTATCTGCATATAGTGTCCCGAAAGCACTTCATTCAAACCAGTAAGGCCCATGGATATAACATTTTTTTAGAAGACCTGTGTTTTTTTGATATAATAGTCATTGTGATTGGCTATAATCTGTTTTACCAACTTTTCTTTGTTTGCACTCCCGCGCTCCTTGAAATCTGTTGATAAGTTGCCAAAATCAAGTTACAAGTACAGCCATAATGGAGATTAAGCAAAATTCCTTAATAACTCATTTATTCGAACCACCCAATTCAATAGAATGATAGAAGAAATGCTATTTAACTAACAAAGGACACATCGATCAATTATTCAGTTACTAATTATGTGTAGAATATTTCAGAGATGTTAACCACTCAAGAATTCAGTGTGTTTAAACTTGGTGTAGTGATCCATTAGACAGTAAGTGGGCCATTACTACCATTTGAAAACCTAATATAGAAATATACTATAGAGCAGAGGGGCACCTGGGTGGCTCAGTTAGTTGAGTGTTGGACTTTTGATTTCAGCTCAGATCATGATCCCAGGGTCTTGGGATCAAGCCCCCATTTGGGCTCCGCGCTGAGGGTGCAGCCTGCCTGAGATTCTCCCTCCCTCCCTCCCTCTCTCTCTCTCTCTCTCTCTCTCTCTCTCTCTCTCTGTCTCTCTCTCTCTCTCTCCCCCCCCTTCCCTCCCTCCCTCCCTCTCCCCCTCTGCCCCTTTCCCCCTCCCACTCAATGCTCTCTCACTCTCTCTCACTCTTAAAAAAAAAAGAATAGAGTAGAAAATACCAGAATGCATGGCACAAAATTAAGGTTAGTATTCCATGAAACTTTTGCTTCACATAGTAATTTATGTATATAGGATACATATTCAGCAGTACAAATGGTTGTTGTCCACATTTTCAGCGACCACCATAGTTCCTAACCATGAGGAAAATATATTTTCAATCTATAACAAAAATAATAACTGCACTTTATTGAATTATATATTTAGCTATTATATAATTAACTTTAAAAAATGTAACTTTTCTGGGGCACCTGGGTGGCTCAGTTGGTTAGGTGACAGACTTCGGCTCAGGTCATGATCTTGCAATTTGTGAGTTCTAGCCCCGCGTCGTGCTCTGTGCTGACAGCTGAGAGCCTGGAGCCTGCTTCGGATTCTGTGTCTGCCCCTCCCCTGCTCACGCTCTGTGTCTGTCTGTCTCTCAATAATAAATAAACGTTAAAACAATTTTTTTTTAAAAATGTAACTTTTCCTTACTGTGATCCTTTTAGGTTAGATAGCTCCTCAGTTTTACAGATCAAGAAGTAAGTTCAGAGAGGTTGTGACTTGTTCAAGCCTAGATCCATACCCAGGTCTTTCTGGCTCAAAGCTTCAAACTGTCTGTCTATACCAAAATAGTAATGAAAAAAAGCATACTAACATTCAGTCAGAGAGGTTAGGGGTTCAGCTTTTCCATCTCTGAATCCCAAGGCCTGGGAATATGATTATCAGAGTGTATTCATTATAGGAAAATACTTTGGTGGTCCTTTGGAATTTATTATATAGTGATAACTAAATTTATGTAGCCCTTGCAAATAAAGGTCAATGAAGTCAGTCATGTTTTCTTTTAAAATTAATAAATTTTGTAATGCCTTACTTGGGTATAGAATATGGAGAAGGTGAAGAAAATCCTCTTGTCTTCCGCACTGCATAATTGCTGTGACATTATTTATCAGGTGGGTGCCATCAGAGCCCTACTTTATAAATTTGTTTTAAAGTTGAGGGGGCCAGCCCCTAAGAGCTTAGAAGACTATGGAACTACATCTTTTGTTATTTGTTTTGCATTTTGTTTTGTTTTGTTTTGTTTTTCTGGAAATGAATCATTTATCAGTGAAATGTCTTTGAATGCTGTTAGAAAAATTATTATTTTCCTGATACACATTTTTTTACATTTATATGGTAAGCTCTTTACATGTTGAATTATAAGTAGGTTCATTTAATCTTTACATGTAATTGCTTTGTTTCATTGGCCTCATCAAGTAATTTCTTTACTTCTGCAAATCATATCAGAGTATCTGACTGCTAATAGAATTTTATTTTTAATTTGTTCAGCAGTGTGTGAAAGTAAAGATTTACCTGATACAGTTAGGACAGTATTAAAACAAGAAATGAATCGTCTTTTTGGAGCAACAAATCCAAAGAATTTTAATGAAACTTTTCTGAAAAGGAATTCTGATTCATTGCCACACAGATTATCAGGTAATCACTTCATTTTCTTTTTATCTTAGCCTTCTAAAATAATTTTAGTTTTTATTTTAATGGATTCCTGACAAGGTTACACATTTCTCACATGGAAGAGGCATTGTGTGTATGTCACATTTTAATCGTAAGAACACAGGCAGCTTAAATATGCTTCCTATAAATTTTTAAATTTCTTAAAATTATTACTGTGAATCAAGGTCAGTAGTTTCTTCTGGTTCAGCATAGGCTTTTTACAAAGAAGCAATATAACTTCATTTAACTACATATTACATATAAGGAAGGAGGGGCTTTCTTTGTTTTTTCTTTCTCCTCCTTCAACATGCTCTTAAGATTCACTTGGATGTGACCATCAGCTTCTATTTTTCATGCTTATAAGATATTAAATTGAACAGTGCAAAACACCTAAAATCATTTCATAGGCAAAGGTCTGTGCTAGCAGTCCAAAATCTGGACTTGATGGGATCGTATGGGTAGTGCTTTAGTAGGATGCTTTTAGAATACCTGGCTAAGAAGGCCAGCAGCTTTGTATGCCTTTGTAGAATTCTGAATTCAGATTTTTGGCTCATGCCATCAAGTTTGAGTATCTCTCTCCTCCCATGTTCCCACACCCCCAACCCCCCAAGCCCCCCACTCCTACACACATTAAATGGAGTATTCCCCACAGCCCCACATTATGGGGTTTGTTTGTTTGTTTCGAGAGAGTGCAAGTGAGGAGAGGGAGGGGCAGAGGGAGAGAGAGCAAGAGAATCCTGAGAGTCTCCAGGCTTAGTGCAGAGCCCGACACAAGGCTCAATCGCACAACTCTGGGATCATGACCTGAGCCGAAATCAAGAGTGGGACACTTGGGGCACCTGGGTGGCTCAGTCACTTAAGTGTCCAACTTTGGCTCAGGTCATGATCTCGCTGTCTGTGGGTTCGAGCCCCATGTCAGACTCTGTGCTGACAGCTCAGAGCCTGGAGCCTGCTTCAGGCTCCCTATCTCTCTGCCTCTCCCACATTATTGCTCTGTCTCTCTCTCAAAAAAAAAAAAAAAGTGGGACACTCAAACAACTGAGCCACCCAGGCACCCCTGTTCAGTTTAGAAAGAGGAAAAATCCATGTCCCACTACACAAAAACAACTATCATTAGAATATTTGTATTTCTTCATAGTTTTTTACCTTAATCATTCTCCTAGTTTAGACAGTTAAGCTATTTCTGATCTATCCTCTCATGATTTTTTTGGTTTATTTCAAATGGCTTTTCCCACTTTTCTAATAAAGTGCCACAGTCTGTGTGCACATATATGTTATATTTGATATTTGAATGAATAGAGGATAAGATGCTGGTTGTACTTTAAAATAAAAAAATTTTTCTTTTTTCCTTCTCATTTAGCTGCCAAAATGGTGTATTATTTAGATCCTTCTAGTCAGAAGCGAGCTATAGAGTTGGCAACAACACTTGATGAATCCCTCACTAACAGAAACCTCCAGGTAAAGTTTTTCATAATCTCTCTGAAGAATACCTCACCACTTTCTGTTTCTCTTTTCACAAAGAGAATAAATTTACCAAATAATTGTTTTTTTGTTAATTATGCATATTATTCGCCAAGCCATTATGAATCCGCATCAGAAACTAACCCTATCTTAAATTTATTTAGGATTGTCTGTGTGTGCACAAGCACAGTAGGCTACTTGGCCTTCAAGAACTAGTTCCACAACTTTATTTAAAATACTTTTTCTAGGAATCTGTTTTAGTAAAATTTTATATATATATATATATATATATATATATATATATATATATATATATTCCATAGTTAATTTTAGATTTTGGTTCATTCCTGTCTCTACATTTCTGACCAAGCAGTAGTCTCAGTGAAGATTCTGACATATTTAAGATGTACATACCAGGGATCAAATCAAAACACTCATTTTATAACTTGTAATGTACCTTGAAATATAAAAGATAAATGGATATGTTTTGCAAGATACTGATTTTAGTTTAGCCTAAAACAAAGGACATAGCGCTACTTCCTATGATAATTGGCCAGATAAAGCATTTGATATAGTCCTTTAATAGCAAATGAAGGAACACTTTTAAGAAAGAAACATTTGACTTATTGATTGCTAATTAATACATCATTTAGATTATAAAATTTCTAGACTGGCAAAGTTTGTTGGATACTATATATCTGCAAACTACATGTTTTCCAAGTGAAAAGATAAAGAAAACATAAGGAATGTAAGTTAACATGCATCATTTTAAAATCTAAGAATATCTACCAAGGGGTTTGGTTCAAACAGTTACCAATTTTCATGAACAAATTTTTCTTGCATATATGCCCTTTGGTTTGAGACCCTCCCTTTCCTCTCAGTGGACAAACCTTTAATTAATACAGAGCTAAAAAGCAATGTTTGATACCACCAGCTGTCTCTAAGCCTCTTAAAGGAAAAAAAAAACAAAACTAAAGAGCTTAAGTTCAATACCTGACATTAGCGTGGAAAAGTTGACATTTATACACAGAGCCTGCCTGGGTTGAGGCAAAGTTGCCACCTGGGGTCAAGCACTTGCTGAGAGTGAGTGTGTCTTTAAATGTAGCTGCTGCATATCTTGCTTGCCCCACATTAGTCCTGGCCCTGTTTATAAATTCATCCTTTGTATAAGCCCTACGATTCTGAAGAAACTATTTCTTAGGGATTGAATATGCGGGGATAGAATGCTTTCTGTGTCTTCAATATGTACATTTGCCTTTTGCTTAGAAAATGTGTTGATAATGAAATGTCTAATAAATTCACAGTAAAAAACTTTGTTTTTGGACAAGTTATAATATTACCTTTTCTCTTTCTTTAGACATGTATGGAGGTATTAGAAGCCTTGTGTGATGGTAGCCTAGGAGACTGTAAAGAAGCTGCTGAAGTTTATAGAGCAAATTGTCATAAGCTTTTCCCTTATGCTTTGGCTTTCATGCCTCCTGGATATGAAGAGGATATGAAGATCACAGTTAATGGAGATAGTTCTGCAGAAACTGAAGAACTGGCCAATGAAATCTGAACATCATTAAACAAGCAAATGGAATGACTTTGGACCATATCTAGTGTATAATATTTTTGTCACGCACCTGCTGCATTGCTCTAACTTACACAGAATGAGAAGAGTAAATGTTCTTGCCTTCAAATAGTGTTTTACGTTTTTTATCCTGCTGAAAAAGTATATATAAAATATCTAACGTATTACAGGATATAGGTTCAGTTTCTTAAAAAATTAAAAGCTGCTAAAATTGAGGGATTAAAAAAAAGATACCTTATTCTATTCCTACCTACCCACCCATGTTTTTTAACTAATTTATATAAAATCTGGAGGCTGTTACAGCTAACAAAGCAGGTGTGTGGCAGAAATATTACTTTAAAATTTGTCTTGTGAGATTTTACTATATCTCAGACAGCATAAATGCTGTTTTAGCACTGGATTCTTTCACTGAGCACAAAGAGTTGTTGGGGCTTTAGCATCTGACTGATTTTGTTACGGGGTTGATTCTGACCATAGGAAGTATGCAATGTGAATCACTATTTACAGAGAAACCTACAACAGATGCTTGATGTTGTAGAAGCTGGGACATATAGATACCAAGCAGAATTTCTAAGAAACCTAGAGGGTGTTCAATATGCTTGTTGTGTTTCCAAAATTCACTGTACATGATCAGTTTGGTGTTCTTGTACCACAGTTTTTAACTGAAGGAACCAGTTGGAACAATCTCAATTTTAACTAAAACTTGAAGAACTAAAATAGCAATGCAAACCTTTCAGCATTGTTTTGGCCAAACTTGTTAAAACTGTAATGCAAGAACCAAATGCACTGTGATGTGGCACCAACTAATTAGCACGCATGAATTTTTTCACCCAAGAGTGAAAAAAGAAAATCTACCATGGCTTGAAGTTAAAGAGCAGAACTCCTGACTACCATTCTATGACTGATCAAGAGACTAATAGTTAAAAACCTCAGCAGGCCTTGTTCACGATATGCAGAAAAAAAGTGCTGCAGTTTAGATACCTCTGGAATTTTTCCACAGTGTCACAGGTTTGTAATACTTGAAGCCCTACATTTCTAAGAATATATTTCTTGCTCAGTTGTTTCAGGCAAGCCCAAGACTTTGTAATTTTTAAAGGGCCCAAGATTTTTTTTTTTCAATAACAGACCAGCTTCTTTTTCCTGCAGTTACAGATGTAATTTCCTTTTTGTTGTCAAACATAAGGTACCAAATATGATGCAATAAATTGTTTTGAAAAACAGTTGTGTGAATATTTCAACTAATCTGTGTTGGGCTTCTGTGAAAATACACAGGTGGAAACAGAGGTGCAAGCCAGAGGCAATGTAACGTGCTGTTAAATGAGCGCAGATGGTTGCGTTCGCTGCGGGCTGAGTGCCGGTGTCAGGGGACTCCGTAATGCAGGTGTAGTGCTGCTCCTGCATGAACCTTTCCTTGAGGGCGAGGATGGTGGCAGGTACTATGAATGTAATTCCTAATTTCCTAATTTGAAAGGAAACTGAGAACTGCGATTTTGATGGAGAGACTGAGCCTTACGATGATAAACCTGTATACTGAGAACTGGCCTCAGGCTCAATATCCTCGTTGCGTTTGCAAGATCTGAGCAAATAAGATTAAGTAAAATGAATCAATTGTATATATGATTGATCTTTTTGTGGTACTTTTAGTTTCTAGGGCATATATTCTAAAGGGAATTTTCAGGAGACCTGATCCTTCTACTGATTGAACAGTTGTGCTAAACTCAACCTTTCATAGTACGTGGCCTGCATTCTGCGTCCCGGTCTAACGATTTAGTGATGTAAAGAGAAGTACAAGCCGAACTCCAGTGCTTTGTTCCGTTTTATTAACTGGCCCTGTCTCAGGAACATCTTCACAGATGGCAAACAACAAACAAAAAAAACCCCACCACCACCACAAACTTTTTTTCAACTTCTCCTATGAGTGGCAACCGAAGTTCTCATTGTTGGGAAAGAACACTAGTGCTACCTCTGCCACTACTGAGGTGTTGGGAGGAGGCACCAGCCATACGATAGGGGGTGTTTATGTGTGAATTCTGTTTCAACTCTACTGTATATTGAAATGAAGTTCATATATTTGTCTTGACAATGTTCAACTGATGTAGACTGTCTTAGAATGAAAATTCGTAAATACTCAGAACTCTTGATGCAGATTCCACCCGTGAGGAGCTAAAATTCCTAACATGTATATTGTACTCCGACCCAATTTTACTGGAACTATTGAATAAATATTTTATTTTCTTTCAGGTTTACTTGATAGTGGATACATTGTCTGGTGTCAGAGGACCTTGACAGGGTTCGTTTTATGTCCAGACAGCACCCCCGAAACATTGTACTGTACTGTCTTGCTCTGAGTAGTATCGACTGGATCATCCCACATTTGCCTCATTCACTCTATTAATTCCAAATGATACTGTGGGGGGAAACAGGGTTAGAAAAACAAGTGGGAAAAAAATGCAGTGATGTTGTATTCTAAACAAGTGCCTTATGTTTATTGCTGAGAACTGGTGTTAACAACCCTTTTCAGAAGAAAGGGTCCCTTGACCTGTATTAACATAGGAAAGTAAAGTTATTTTTGTTTTTCTTTATATTTACTACTCTTGTCATTTCTCATTTAAAAATTAAGATCTGACCAGGTTAGTTTACTCAGCTTTAATTAGATAGTTGAGTCCTACGTTTTCAACATTTTTCTGTATTTACGATGCACAAAAATAAAGCGTGATCTCTACTAGCATGGCTAAAAGTAGTCCCAGTGTTAGTGAATAGCTTTTCTGTGGGTTTTATGAGGCCTTTGTCTTTCAGGGGTGTTTGTACTCCACGGTGTGCTGCTGTTAGGGCTGTGAGACAAAGGCTATGATTGTAAGAGGCCAGACAAGCATGGTCTAGTTTCAGGTAGGTGACGATAAATTCAGGGAAGTCTCTGTCCTGCACAGTTTGTAGGAATATTTCAGTTGCCATGTGTAGCATCTGTTTGGGACAGGTAAAAAAGTGAAGTGTTGAATTTTCCTACAAGACACACACACACACACACACACACACACACACACACACACGTCTTACTAATTACTAGCCTTAAATTTTGAAATAACTCTTACTAAGAGAATGGAAAGAAAGACCAACCTGTCCAGTGGAAGGTAGGCTTCCTGTTCAGCTCATGCTACACTCCTTTAAGTTACAGGCAAGGTTTCTTGATGCCATTCAATCCACTGCCAAACCTACATTAAAAACAGTCGCATGAAATGGCTGTGTTGCCCCACAGGGAGCTGAAACCTTAAGTTTTATTCCAATTTGGAAGATTAGAAATCTCACTATAGCAATAAGACATTTTTGCAAAAGGTTATTTATTGAACTGTACTTTTTTTTTACCTTTTAGTATGCAACCTACAGGGTGGATGTCAAAAGGATTGGTAGTGTGCAGGAGATTCTGGAGAAAATGTTCATATTTCAGTAAAGGAGGAGAGTATTTGTCGTGTACTGTAGGTTATACAGCTGATGTAACATTGCTACCTCCCCTCAAGACCTGCTTCTTTTATGATAACATAAAGATGGGCAGGAGGAAAGGGAGCGAGCAGTATGCGGTAGGAAAGCAGGTCTTAAAGTTTCCACCCTCTCCGTTTATCCAGTTGTCTTTGAAAGGACACCATCTTGGGATTGAAGCCAGAAGGAAAAAAATGGTAGTTTAAATTAGAACTTGTATGAAATTGTCAACTATAGACAAGCTTAGTATCTTAAATGTTCAGTGCTCTTTATAGAGTTCTATACGCCAAAAACAGTATAGACTTGGTTTCGAGGTGGCTTTAGTGAAAGTGAAGTTGATACTTGGCAATCCGACAAGACTGGAAAGTAGTTGTTACAGCTTTTATATTAGACCTTTGTGTCTATTTTAACAGTCTATTATTTCACACAAGTGGTACAGTTCTTAACTGAAATAATTGACCTTGATGAATATGTGATGAAAAGTTTCCTGTATGTTAAGATTCTGCTTTTGCTAATCAGCTTGGCCTCAAGAAGTACAAATGATCCTCTTGTTTGGAAACAACATAGGAGGAAAGGGATTTCTGGAATATGATTTGGGTCCATAGCTTGCTTTCAGCTGATCATTACATTTCCCTTCTATATCTAGTTACTTGTGCGTTGTCTTAACAAACAAGAAGCCTTTCGCCATACCGTTCTGTGATATCTTTCCAGTCTACTATAGTTTCCTGAAGGGGTTTCATGAACTTGCCCTTGTTTACTTTCATCTGTAGGTTTATCGGGTCCATATACCGGTGCTTGATGCTTCATCACACTTGAGATAGGCACTAGGTTTTGTAAAGTGCTCTTCCAAAACTTTGGTGTTTTCTTCGTTAATGATGAATAATTAAATTGGCCACCACTTTTCATCTTTCTTTCAAACTACTTATTTGTTTTCCAGTAGTCAGACTGCTGGTTGATATCTTTAAAAATGAGAATGGAGCCATTTAAGAAGTAAATAGTAAATATCTCCCAGATCTTTTAAGTTCTGAACTCTGGAATGTGAAATACTAATTCTTCCTTTCATTAACTTAATAAAAAAATTTACTGTATAGTAATAGAAGTATTCAGAAACCTGTATTCAGCTAGCATTGTTTACTGTTAGCATAATTTGTTTAGATGTTCACTGAGGAGGACCTCAGAAGCCACCAGTTTAACTTGTGATTTTTGTTTAGAACTTAAAAGTTTTATTTCAAGACCCTACTTGTTATTTCAAGCATTCCATTGCAGTTAGCATTTTTCATTCACCTGCTAGGATGCTTTTTACTTGAGAGAAATGTCTAAATACAGTATGAAGTTAAATGACTAATGCTTTGTTCAGACTCATGTAAATCCATTTCTAATGTATGAAATCTTAAGGATTTACACTGGGTACATTTTAGTATGGGGGTATAATAACTAGGACAGTACATAGTAGGTATTCAAATCCTTGTTAAATTTGCTGTGAATATTAATATTGCCCTACAGATTGTAGAAAACAGCAATAAAGTACTGTTAACTTTCAGGTCACCTACAAAGGCTCACAAATTTTTTATCCCGTACCTGTGACTTAAGAGTATTCTCATTCATCCTTCCCCCTGTGCCTCTCTGTTGGTCTCAGGAATTTCCTCAAAATACCACAGATCCATTACGTTTTTACTTCGGTTGAATACATCTCTCACATCTAATTTTTGCTTTTTTCCTATAGTTTGTCAGTGGAATGGTTGTGACTGGCCTTGTAGGAAGCAAGATGAGTGGGACCATTCTCTAACTTTTTCAGTTGCCTGGTCATTGTTGCATAAGTTGCGAGTAAATCTACTCACATCCTTCGTGTCTTTAGCAACCAGCCACCCACCTAAACATCACATCAGTGGAATTAAGTCACTACAGAGATTGTCATTCAGTAGTTGCTTTTCATCTTTCAAATAGTATGAGGAGACATGACACACACACCAACCACCTACCTACAAGGCTCTGTTGTCTACAGCCTAGTATCTCCACTTTTAATCCTTACAACTAAGGAGACACTGGGTTAGGATCTGCAATGGTTATTTTTAGACACATGACCTACAGCCAGTGTTCACAGCCAACAGCTGTGGTCCACAGTTGATCTTTATTTAGGATAGGCAATGGAATCCTTTCAAGACATGAATTTAACCCTGTTTATTAGAATCCCAGGAGAGCTATTTGAAAGACAACCTCCTCAATGGCGGGGCCATTCGGATTTGAATGATCTGGTGTCGGGCCAGGTGCTGATGGTCTGGTCGGCTTCTCTTCTGACCACCCCCCATCCCCAGGTGCATCCAAAGTTGAGGCCCACTGTCCTTGATGAAATTTAAAGTATTTTATAGTATTGAGTTTTTTCCTCAGATCGAAGAGGGAAGCAACTATGTAAGTGCAAAAAGATGAACTTTTCCCCATCTTACATTAAGGGGGGCCCACTGTCCTTGATGAAATTTAAAGCATTTTATAGTATTGAGTTTTTTCCTCAAATTGAAGAGGGAAGCAACTATGTAAGTGCAAAAAGATGAACTTTTCCCCATCTTACATTAAGGAGAAAACTTCTTGAACTTTCTGTCCAGAGCTTTCTGATTGTTTTCAAAGTCCATTCTTTGCTTAAATCATGCTGCTGTTCTACTACCTGAGATGTTGGTATTCAAAGAGAAAAAAGTCATGGTTTTATTGGATGTCATGGTAACTTGTCTCCACTGAAGCAACTTTTAAAATATAATTGCCATGAATAGATAGATGCTTGAGTTTTTGAGTGGATGAGTACCAAAGCAAAGCATGGATTTGGCAGGGTTTTAAATAAGAATGGGTGCAAGGTATTACTCCCTGGAAAGCCACACATGCCTACGCTGCAATCAAATACATATGTTTTTTTTCTCCCTAATTGTGTATAAACAAGTGAATTACATATCTCAGATGTAAAAGGAGCCATGATTCTAGGACAGACAGAATTCAAAGCTAAATGTTGGCCTGTTAGTGTAGAACCTGGAAAGGAGATTTACATATTACACAATCCTGTGTCAAACCAAAACTTGCTCTGTGAGATCTGAAATAACATCTGTGTAGATCTCCCAAATCTTTCTAATCCAGTATTTTTCTTTAATAGAATAGGAATTGTTTTACAGACAATCATCAGTTCTGTCTAGCTTGTTCTTGGCTGGTTAGAGGATTTGATAAATGAATCTGGTTGTTTTGATACTGTTCATTGTCATTCTTAATTGCGTAGAGATGGATGATCTTCCCTCACCTTTGCAAACTGTGAAGTCTAAATTGTTTTAGCCTCTTCCCACAGAAGCCTGGCCTTAATGCCTTATGGTTACTTTCCTCTGACCCTTGTGACTAAGTGCCAAATTTCTGGCATAAATCCATTGTAGCTTGGTAACGACAGTAGCGTGATGTAGTTGAAAACATAAGCTTTTCCCAAGGACAGGTGCCTGAGGAAAGTTAATAAGAATTTTTAGTTCATAGTTGTTGGATTAAGTAACGCACATACTGTATAGAAAGTGATTACCACAAGACCTGACACATAGTAAGTGTTCATTACAAATACCAGCATTTGCAAAAGGATGTTCTTTCCTGTTTGTCAATATTCAACTTGGTTATCCTTATTTGTTGACTAAAGTACAGGAAAATCGTTGATCATCTTTTCCTAGGTACTAACAGCTCAATTTTTTTTCCCTAGTATTTTACTTTATACTTGTGAGAACTTTACATTGTTTTCCCTTTTCTCATAGTAGAGAAAAACACCTGTAATACCTCCATCCTCCATGATCATTTTGACTTTTACTAGTGTTAGCAAAGTTGGCAGATTGATGCTTGCTGTTTAAAGCTATTTAGGAGATGTGATATTAGGCCAGTCCCAGTGTCCTTCCTTCCATCCATCTGGTAGTTAATGAATGCCTATCACGTTTTTTACAGGCTAGTAAAGGAGACAGACAAATCAAGAAATGAGTGCAGCAGTGGTTTATAACCCTCCTAGGAGTTGGTACACATTTCTGTTTGGATGGACTAAGATAAGTTTAACAGAATGCTCACTTGAGTTTGGAAAGAGAAAAACCAGTTTCCTAGACAGATAGAAGGTAGCATGTACCTAAAGGCACAGATACATGAAACATGTATTCAGGGACCATGTAAACTAGTGTGAATAGAATCTGGGAAATGAGGCTGGGGATCAGAATAAAGAGTGTTAGATGACTTACTAAAAGATTGGATTTGGCTTTGTATAAGCAAAGGAGAGTTATTGAAGAAATAGGGAAGGATAAGTGAGAGAATTCTATTAATATGATGAGGATGGGGAACAAGATTGGAAGCTTGCTTCCAATCATCAGAACTAGTAATATGACTCAAGCTGAGCTAATAATAGCCATCATTGAACTTTTGCTATGTGCCAGGCAATGTAGTAAGCACTTTGCATTTGTTAGCTGATATAATTCTTGAAGAGATCATTCCCATTTAACAGAAAACTTGATCATAGTTGCTTACAGTCACATAGGTTATTAGTGACAAAGATCTGCATTCAAGCCCAGGTGTGTCTAACTCCAAAGTGCTTGCTTCTGATGAATGTAACCTTTGGCAAAAAGTAGTAAGGACAACAACATTAAGTATGGGGAGGAGAGCAAGGATACAAGAGACGTTAAGAAGGTAGGACATAGGTCAGCTGATTTGTTGGAAGGCAGAAGGCAATGCAAGGAAAAGGAAAAGTTCATGATGTCCGTCCGGGGTTTGGACGTAAAACACTTTGCCTTGGACAGCATCATTAAACAGAGTTGGAAAAAAGAAATTGAGGGGAAAAAGGTCTTTTCACAATGAATTATAGGCGTTTATAGGACATGTAAATCCCAGAAGATTAGTAGGCAGCTAGGCAGATGGGTCTGATGTTTAGAAGAGAGCTGACTTTTGTCGATCTTGAAGAGTTAGTTGTGAGTGGTGTGGCCTAGACAAGACTCACAGGGAAAAAACAAAGGTGATAACTCACAAATGCCAAGAGAAGCGGGTAGAGGAAGAGAAGCTAGCAAAAGAGACCAAGAAATAGTATTAGTTAAAAGAAAAAACTAGAAAACAATGCTGTTGGGGAATCAAAGTTTTTCAAAGAGGAGGATCAACAGGGTCAAAATCAAGACACTGCGTCAAGGTGGCAACATTTTAGAAGGTCTGAATATCAAATGTTGGCAAGGAGGTTAGAAAACAACATAGGAACTCTCAGGCACTGTCTTCGGGAGTATAAATTGGTATAACTTATGAGGGCAGTTGATAGTATTTATTTACTAAAATTAAACATGTGCATAGCCTTATGAACCAGCAATTCCACTAGGATATATATATATACACACATATATATGCCCTGTAAACATTCCTTCATATTTGCCAGAGAGACATGCAAGAATGTTCATCACAGTATTGTTTATAATAATAAAATTTGGAAATAAAGTGTCTGTGACATAAGAATGGATAAGTTGTGCTATATTCATTTAATGGAATGCTGTACAGTTAAAATGAATAAGCCAGCATTAAGTGAATCAAATTACCCTCCAAAATGGTGGTTATTTAAAAAAAAAAAAAAAAAGGCAAGTTAAACGGCCTCATTTCTTGTATGTAAATTTTTTGATGTAAAACAATAGTGTGTGGTTTATGGATACATTTATTTAAAGTAAAGGGGTTTGTTAAAGTGTATTTTCAGAGAGAGAGAGAGAGAGAGAGAGAGAATGAGTGAGCAGGGGAGGGGTAGAGGGCGAGAGAGAATCCCACGTAGGCTTTGTACTGTCAGCACAGAGCCTGATGTGGGGCTCGACCCCAAGAAATGTGAGCTCATGACCTGAGCCAAAATCAGGAGTCAGATGTTCAACCAACTGAGCCATTCACGTGCCCTAAAATAAAGGTTTCAAAGGGTGCCTGGCAAGCTCAGCCAGTGGAGCATGTGACTCTTAATATCGGGGTTGTGAGTTCAAGCCCCATGTTGGGTATATTTTAAGATTTTAAAAATAAAATCTTAAAAAATAAATAAAGGCTTAAAAAACAGGTTTGGGAATTACAAAAACAAAATTCAGGACAGAGGTTCTCTTTATAGGAGGGAGAGGCACATTGGTAGCCTATAATTTTTATTTCTTAAAAAAACATTTAAAAAAATTTTTTTAAAGTTTATTCATTTTTTGAGAGAGAGAGACAGAGTGTGATCAGGGGAGGGGCAGAAAGAGAGGAAGACACAGAATCCGAAGGAGATTCCAGGCTCTGTACTGATAGCACAAAGCCCGACGTGGGGCTTGAACTCACAAACCATGAGATCGTGACCTGAACTGAAGTCACTTAACCAACTGAGCCACTCAGGAGCCCCTTAAAAAACATTCTTAAATGTGGCAAAATGTTAATTAAGATTTGATGTCTTTGTTAATTTTGGATCTATATAGGATTTTTTTAAGTTAAAATAATAAACTATTATATTTTATACCCTACTAAAAAAATGGCTAGATAAAAATGCATCTACAATTAAAACAAAGTTTTCTTGGGTTTGTATACTCTCCAAAATGACATGGTATTTTTACTGATTTACCAAGAATGATGAGAGAATTAAGGGAAGTCCACCAGGATATGTGACACAACTTTTTAGGAGGAAAAGTGGCTCCAATGATATCTAAAACATTACTACCCTTTGTAATTTCCAAAGTGCTCGTATGTAGGTATTAATCCCTTCTTTATAGATGAAGGTATATCTCAGAGATGTTAAATGACTTGCTAAAGGCACCCAGCTGGTAGTAGTGAGCGATGAGTTAGGTGTTCAGGTTACAGACCTGTAGATGTTAGAGCGGGAACTTGAACCCAAGTTTTTTGTTTCAAGGCAGGCTAAACTATGCTGTGTTCCTGGACCCTACTGTTTTGCCCAGAGAACTATTACTGAAGTTAAATGCTTTGTGCTATTTAGAATTTTAGAAGAGGGGCGCCTGGGTGGCTCAGTCGGTTGGGCGTCCGACTTCAGCTTAGGTCACGATCTCACAGACCGTGAGTTTGAGCCCCGCGTCGGGCTCTGGGCTGATGGCTCAGAGTCTGGAGCCTGCTTCCGGTTCTGTGTCTCCCTGTCTGTCTGCCCCTCCCCGTTCATGCTCTGTCTCTCTCTGTCTCAAAAATAAACGTAAAAGAAAAAAAAAGTAGAATTTTAGAAGAAAGAATTGTTGAACTATGGATGTTTTCTAAACTATGCATTTTTATACAGTATTTGTATATCCCTTTTGATATATACAACATACTTTAAGCTGACAGTTATTTTTTTTTCCCCATAAACCCCTGTTATGCTGGCATTGGGATTTCCTCTTGCAATGAGGAACTACATCTTTAAGATGGTGAAGGTAAGTGTCTAAGATCATTTACCAATTCCATGAATTAGAAACTATCATCCGTCTCTCCCTTAAGTGAAATACAGCGTCCTGCGAAAGAAACTACTCTAGAAGATAAGATGCCAGTAGTAAAGTGGCCAAGAGCTGTATGTTATAGATGTATTGATTATCAGAAACTGCCAAGCTTTCTTGCTAAAGTATTATAATTAGAAGCCAAGAAAGTAGGGTCTATCTGTTCTTACCTTTCATCCAAACCACCATATTCTACTTTAGGCCAAAGAGTGAGTTCTCCTAAGTAAAATGAGGGAAAACATTGCCATTCTTGAAAACTATTATAAACCCACAAATTCTAATGTTTGTTAGATTTTGCCACGAGGAGGTCCTTCATCAACTTGGTAATAACAGTTTCCACAGAGCAGTGGGAATTAAAGCCAGGGAACAAGTTAAACAAATGGGAGATCAAGACCTAGACTTCAAGAGAATGTCACTTTTTCAAGATGCTTTGGAGATTAAGGTGGAAAGGAGAGATGGAGGGCAGAAACCAGAAGGAAATAAGGGTAAAACAAAGGGTCATGACAGTTGACAGATCTGAGCATGATTGTAATTTGAATGAAAAAGAACTTGTAGAGAAGGAGAGGGAAAATTGATGGAGCCAGACCAGGCCCCAAAGGAGACAGAAAAGGTGGGCCTTGAAAAAAAATACCTTTTCTCAGAAACTAAGGGAATAAGGGAATGGTTATAAATAAATTTATAGCTGTGAGAGGAGAGGTTTTTTTACTATCTGGCTTCAATATTTTTTGTGAAGTAGAAAAATAGCTGATGTAATTTGTGGAGTAGGAGGGAGTAAAAAAGGGATTTAAAGGGAATGGAGACAGTCTGGAATAGACAGTAGATTAAAAACAAAGGCATTAATCGTGGTGTTAACCACCAAACTGAGTTTGGAAATCATGAAAGTATAGTGGCTTTATGATTATTTCTAGCATCTCAGCTGAATGGCTTATAGGCCAGGCATATTATAGGACTGATCAGAGTTGGATGACAGAGGAGAAAGACAAGGATGAAGGGGATTGAGGGCACTGATGCCAGGCAGAATATAGCACTGTTCTAGGAATGTGATTTGGAAGAAATACCAGGAAAGGAAAAAAAAAAAAAAAAATGGAAGGGGATTGAAAACATTGGTGAGAGAGTACGTCATGTGACCAATTAAGAGATTTAGGCCAGATATGGAAATGGGACCAAGAATAAATTGGAAGAAAAAGCAGTCTTACAGGAATAGAGCTCTCGATGAGATTCTGGGTCGGGCATACTGGAGGTAATATGAATGGAAAGAGAAGGGTATTGCAATCAGTCAGAGCTACTCTATAACAAAGTAGAGAGCATGGCCAAGGGAATGGGTTGAAGTGGCCTTGGAACTGTGATTCTTGGGTGTTTGACAGACCATCCACAGGAATGTTGAAATACCTTAGGAAATGAGGAAGTAAATTGAGATTTAAAGGCTTAACATGATCCAGGTATAATGTTATTGTGGGGGAATGACCTGGGGGTCAAGGGATATTAGGGACAAAAGAAGGTAAAAGGTGGCAAAATTGGATGGAATGAACTTCAAAGGAATGAAGGTTTTTACAGGAAAGTGAAATGTTTTAAAAGGGACTATGGGACAAAATACCAATACCAGTTCTGAGCCTTGTGATATGTAGAATTTGAGGAAACAGCAAAGGAAGCAAGATCTTTGAGAAAGAGATCAAGGAAATAGAAGACATGTTCATTTAAAAAGCTGAGGGTATAGGTGAGTTTGTTTATAGTGAAATAGGTTGCCAAAGCCCACCCTGGATAGGGTTGAAGGAGGGTATTGTGGGAAAGATGAGGGTGAGGCCTCAAGAGGGAATGCTGTCAGGTACACAGCAGTTGGGAGACAAGAAATGAGAGGAAGGTGATGGATCGGTGAGAGGGTTGTCTTCTGAACAGTGAACAGGGATGAAGTTTGGATGGAGCTATAGTTTCTCAGCTTTTGGCCCTGTTGTTTTAAACAGAACTGATAAATTGGTGGTCCCAGGCAATGTCTGAACTTATCTTTGTAGGAATGTTTCTAGATTCATGGTGTGGCGGTAATTGCTGGATCCTTCCAGAACTGCTGTGCAAAATGCTGAGTGTGGTAGTATATGGTCTAATCTCTGCCTGACTTCCTTATGGTTTAAGACATGCAGCTATTGATTTGCCACTCTCTGGCAGGCATGGCATGCAGCAGGCATCCCAGAAGACAGAGCGCGAGGACTTTTCTCCATAGCACTGCGCCTCTTTAGCGTAAGGGCCAGTGTTTGTGCTTCACATAAGATGCAATCCCTTCTTTTCTGTTTTTGCAAAAATATAGCTTTCATTCTATCAGTCTTTTGGAGAGTATGATACGGTGGAAAAAGCATGGTCTTTTACAGACTTGGTTCTGAATCCTGGAAGCTTATTGGGCAATTTATTTAACTTTTGAGTCTTAATACATCATGGTTATTATAATAATAGACTTTGTATATAAAGTACCTAAGGCAAAAAGTACTCAATAAAATTTTTCCCATTATTAATTATTTCATAAAAGTCTTATTAAAGACCCCACCACTGTACTAAGTCCTGGAAATCTAATGATGAATATGACATGATCCCTGTCTTAAGATCCTTACAGTTCATGGGGTGCCTGGGTGGCTCAGTCAGTTAAGCATCCGACTTTGGGTCAGGTCATGATCTTGTGGTCCACGGGTTTGAGCCCTGCATCGGAATCTTTGTTGGCAGGCCTGGAGCCTGCTTCAGATTCTGTGTCTCCCTCGCTCTCTGCCCCTCCCCCGCTCACACTATGTCTCTCTCTCTCTGAAAAATACATAAACATTTAAAAAAAAGTAAAGATCCTTACAGTTCAGGGGCATCTGGGTGGTTCACAGCCCATTAAGCGTCCAACTCTTGCTTTCGGCTCAGGTCATGATCTCATGGTTTGTGACATTGATCCCCATGTGGGGCTCTGTGTTAATAGCGTGGAGCCTGCTTGGGATTCATTCTCATTCTCTCTCTCTCTCTCTCTCCCTCTGTCTGTCCCTCCCTCCCTCCCAAAATAAATAAATATTAAGAAAAAGAGAAAAAGGATCTTTACAGTTCAGTGCTCACTTTGGCAGCACATATACTAAAGTCAGAGCGATACAGGGAAAATTAGCATGACCTCTGCATAAGGATGACATGAAAATTCATGAAGCTTCCATATTTTTTATGCTAAGCAAAATAAATCTGAGAAAGACAAATACCATATGATTTCACTTATATGTGGAATTTGAGAAACAAAATAGATGAACATAAGGGAAAGAAAAAAAAAGGAAGCAAACTATATGAGACTCTTAACTATAGAGAACAAACAGTTGCTGGAGGGAGGTGGGCAGGGGATGGGCTAAATGGGTAATGGGTATTAAGGAAGACACTTGTGTTGAGCACTGGGTGTTACATGTAAGTGATGAGTCACTAAATTCTCCTGAAACCAATATTGTACTATATGGTAACTAGCTACAATTTTTAAAAAATTGTCAATGTTTGTTTATTTTGAGGGAGGGAGGGAGAGACAGAGACTGAGTGGGAGAGGGACAGAGACAGAGAGGGAGACACAGAATCCGAAGCAGGCTCCAGGCTCTGAGCTGTTGGCACAGAGCCTGACGCAAGGCTCAAACCCATGAACCGCAAGATCATGACCTGAGTGGAAGTCAGACGCTCAACCGACTGAGCCACTCAGGTGCCCCTAACTAGAATTTAAATAAAAACTTGAAACAAAAAAAGATCCTTACAGTTCAGTAAAAAGTGAGACAAAGATAAATATACTCAATGACAGATGAGGAGTGCCTTGATAGATGCATAGATGGAAAACAGTGGCAGCCCAAGGGAGCAATCATTAGCAGGCTGCCTGCCTGAGGTGGATTGAGAAGGCAGGGAGCCTTCCTGGCTATTTCTTCTGTTTTCTCTGTTTATTTTCCTTCCACTCTATGTGCATGTCTATTTCCATTCTATGCCCATTTCCTGAAATATATCCAAGTGTGCTTTTGTTTACTCCCATGATATCAGTGCTGAAGAGTTCCAGGTCTCCCTACTGAACATTACCCCATATATCCAGTTGCCAAATGCATATATATTCTTGGGTATACCGTGAGTCCTCCAGCTCAACAGGAGCTAAAATTGAATTTTATAATCTTTTCCTCAAAACCTGCTCCTGCATTTTTTGGGTGCCGCCATCCACTCAGTTGTCAACTCAGCAACATCTTTATTGTTTTGCTCTTCCTAATTCTCCACAGTTAGTGTTCAGCAAGTCACATTAATTCTATCTGCAAGACATCTTTCAAGTGCACCCACTTCTCTTCACTTCCATGTTTATAACCCTAGTTTAATATCATCTCTTCCTGAATTACTCCAACAACTTTTATTTGGTCTCCCTGCCTCTAATCTTATCTCCTTTTAATCTATTCTCCATACTGCAACCAGAACATTATTTCTAAAATACAAATCTAATTATTTCATTCTTTGGCTTAAAATCCTTCAGAAGCTTCCCATTGCTTCTAGAATAAAATAGTTGGCAGGGCACTGCAGTCTCATGTTGCCTTACTTCCAACCTCATCATTTCATCACTGTCATCCTCTTACTTAAGTAAGAGGTATTCCCTAAACCCCAGCTGCTCCACTGCTCTTCTGAGCTTACATCATTTCTGTACCCCTGCCCCCAGAGCACCCAGTACAGTGTATTAAAATGCCTAGTTGTTTGTTTCCCTGACTAGAATAATCTCCTCAGGGCAGAGACCAAGTTGTTTTATTTTTGTTTTCCGTGTGTGTGTGTGTGTGTGTGTGTGTGTGTAATACAGGGGAGCCTTTAAGATGAGGTGGTCATAGGAATCACAATCACCTGCCTGTGATTGAGGCTGTAATGTAACTGATTTGGGCCTTCTATATGTTCTTTGAATAGCTCCATAAAAGAGAAAATAGGGATGCCTGCATGGCTCAGTCAGTTAAGAGTCCAACTTTGGGTCAGGTCATGATCTCCAGGTTCGTGGGTTCGAGTCCTGCATCGGGCTCTATGCTGACAGCTCAGAGCCTGGAGCCTGCTGTGGATACCGTGTCTCACTCTCTCTGCCCCTCCCCTGCTTGCACTTGTCTCTATCTCTCAAAAATAAATGACCATTAAAAAAATTTTAAAAAGAAATGAAACACCATCCAGATTATTTTATTTATTTTTCAGTTTATTTATCTATTTGGAGAGAGGCAGAGTGTGGGGGAGGGACAGAGAGAGCCTGACACAGGGCTCGAACTCATGAACTGTGAGATCATGACCCAAGCTAAAATTGAGAGTCAGACACTTAACCAGGTGCTCCCAGAATGTTTTAACAATATACTCAGTATTCAAAAACTAGGTAGCAATGTTGTCTCTATAGTTTACATCTAAATGAAGATGTTGTTTAAAATTAAACTTTCTCTGTCAATGAATGGCCTGTTTTTATATTATTACATGAGGTAGTAACAGGACTATTTATTCCATTAACTACTTATACTCTGAATTTAAATATTCCCTAATATTTGTTCTCTAATAAAGTTAAGTAATTTCAATCTATAGAATAAGATACTGTGGGCCATTTTACCTTATGCAAGGTACTTACTCTTTTAACTATAATAGTGTATAACTAATTATACAAGTTCTTTTGTCTTTATCATCATGATTACCTTATATGGTCCAGAAATTAAAACACACACACACACACACACACACACAGATCTTATTAAAACTTTACACTAATATTTTACTCAGATTTGGCATAAAATGGTATAAAGGATGAAGTTGGTCCTTAAAGGGAAGTGCATTTTTTTAAGTTTATTTATTTATCTATTTTGAGAGAGAGAGGGAGAGAGAGAGTCCCAAGCAGGCTCGGTGCAGAGCCCAATGTGGGGCTCAATCTCAAGAACCATGAGATAATGACCTAAGCCAAAATCAAGAGTTGGTTGCTTAACCGACTGACCCACCCAGGCCCCCCCCCCCCGGGAAGTGTTTTTTTTTTAACATAATTTTTTTGTCAAGTTAGCTAACATAGAGTATACAGTGTCCTCTTGGCTTTGGGAGTAGATTCCCATGATTCATCACTTACATACAACACCCAGTGCTTATCCCAACAAGTGCTCTCTTCAATGCCCATCACCCATTTTCCCTGCCCCCTACCCCTCCCACCATCAACCTTCAGTTTTTCTCTGTATTTAAGAGAAAATAATTGCATATTTAAAATGTACAATGGGTACATGTACACACCCATGAAATTGTCAGCACCAAGTAGTAAGCATATTCATCACTCCAGAAAGTTTCCTTATGCCTTTCTGTAATCCCTCTCTCCTACCCTTTCCAGCCTCCAACTAAAGCTTTCTATAGCTATAGAATAGTTTGAATTTTCTAGAGGTTTATAAGTGACATCATACAGTATTTACTTTTTAAAATCTGATTTCTTTCACTCAGCATAATTATTTTGAGAGTCACTTTTGTTGCATATATCAATGGTTAATTCCTTTATATTTTGAGTACTATCCCTTTAGAGATGCTGTAGAAAAACCAATGTTGAGCTTTCTCCTGTTAGAGAAGAAATTATTATGAAGCATTTGGACTTCTTTTAAACAGTTAAATGAAACTTTCTGACCAAATAAGGTTATTAGTCTGTATTAATGTTGTGCCTTGGGTACTCTTTCATTATTGCTCATGAACATTCGGTTAACTTTACAGACTATGTGGTCAAGAGGACCACATTGGCTGCTTACTGAAAACACAACCTTTGAAAGACAAAAGAAAGGGCCGCATTCCTTTCTTGTTGTACAAAGTCTTTCTCAAATAGAATATTGGCACATCATAATTAAAAAGCTGGAAATCTACATGATCAATTAATCTTCAACAAAGCAGCAAAGGGTATCCAATGGGAAAAAGACAGTCTTCATTAAAGAATGTTGGGAAAACTAGGCAGCAACATGCAGAAGAATGAAGCTGGACCACTTTCTAACACCATACACAAAAATAAACTCAAAATGGATAAAAAATCTGAAACCATAAAAATCCTAGAAGACAGCATAAACAGTAATTTGTCTGACATCAGCCATAGCATCATTTTTCTGGATATGTCTCCTGAGACAGAGGAAATAACAACAAAAATAAACTATTGAGACTACATCAAAATAAAAAGCTTCTGCACAGTGAAGGAAACAGACAAAAGTAAAAGGCAACTTACTGAATGGGAAAAGATTTTTTCAAACAACATATCCAATAAAGGTTTAGTATCCAAAATATACAAAGAACTAATACAACTTAACACCCAAAAAACAAATAATCCAATTAAAAAATAGGCAGAAGGCATGAACAGATATTTCCCCAAAGAATACATGGCTAACAGACACATGGAAAGATGCTCAATAACCCTCATCATCAGGGAAATAAATATCAAAACTATAATGAGATATCACACCTGTGAGAATGGCTAAAATCAATAACACAAGAAACAACAAGCATTGGCAAGGATGTGGAGAAAAAGGAATCCTCTTGAACTGGTGGAAATGCAAAGTGGTGCAGCCACTGTAGAAAAGAGTATGGAGGTTCCTCAAAAAGATAAAAATAGAAGTACCTTATGATCCAGTAATCACACTACTGGGTATCTACCCCAAAAATTCAAAAACACTAATTCAAAGGGATACATGCATTCCTATGTTTATAGTAGCATTATTTACAATAGCAAGTTATAAAAGCAGTCCCAGTGTCCACTGGTTGATGAATGGATAAAGAAGCTGTGGTAAGTATATATATAAACGGAATATTATTCAACCATGAAAAAGAGCAAAATCTTGCCATTTGCAACAGCATGGATGGAGCTAGAGAGTATAATACTAAGCGAAATAAGTCTGTTAGAGAAAGACAAATACAGTATGATTTCATCCATATGTGGAATTTAAGAAATAAATGAGCAAAGGGAAAAAAGACTAACCAAGAAACAGACTCTTAACTATAGAGAACAAACTGATTATTACCAGAGGGACTCCATGCTGGGCGTGAAACCTACTTAGAAAAAAATTTTGAAAAGGCAAATAATAAAATGAAATGATACATTAAAAAAAAGCTGGAAAACTTTTACATTTATCTATGCACAAACAAATAAAAGATTTTCACCATTCTATAAACATTCCTATGCTTTCCCATGCCAAGCCTTTTCTCATACTTCCTATTCTTCTGAAATATTCTTTCCTCTATTACTGACTAAGCCAGTTCTGCCCATTTTTTAAGATTTTTCTCAGCTAAGTAGAATTTCTTTTTTCTCTGATCTTTCATAGCACATTCCATCTTTCTTGTAGCCATTTTTATATGTGTGTTATCTTAAACTTTGAATATTTACCTTATTGTTTTTACTGTTACAGTTGAGCCTTGAACAAACACAGGTTTGAACTGTGCATGTCCACTTATATGCAAAATTTAAAAAATTTTTTTAAATGTTTATTTTATTTTTGAGAGAGAGAGAGAGAGAGAGAGCACAAGTGGGGGAGGAGCAGAGAGAGAGGGAGACACAGAATCCCAGGCAGGTTCCAGGCTCTGAGATGTCAGCACAGAGCCCGACACTTGGCTCAAACCCACGAACAGTGAGGTCATGACCTGAGCCAAAATCATGAGTCAGACGCTTAACTGATTGAGCCACCCAGGCACCCCTACAGATTTTTTATAGTACAGGAGTGTAAATGTATTTTCTCTTCCTCATGCTTTTCTTCTTTTCTCTAGCTTACTTTACTGTTAGAATACAGCATATAATCCATGACATACAAAATATATGTTAACAAACTATGGTATCATTAAGGCTTCCTGTCAACATTGTAGGCTATTAGTAGTTATGTTTTGGGGGAGTCAAAAGTTACATCTGGAGTTTCGACTGTGTGGGGGCTGGCACTCCTAACCTCCATGTTGTTCCAGGTGAGAAGCTTTTTAAGGTTAGAAGTCAAGTTTATTCGTCTTTAAATACACCCGCCATGGTGTATACTAAATGCCTTGTACATAGTCGGTACTTAATAAATATTTGTTGCCTGAGTGAATGAATCTACCGGTAAGAAGCAGGAAAATTGTAAGTAGTTCCATGATTTGACTACTTGAGAATAGTGTTAAGATTTCAAAGGGAGCATTCATCGAACACTTAAATACGTTTGGAGCCATGCGAGCTTTACACATGGCCCCACCAAAATTAGAAATCAGGATTGTTACCATGATTCTGTGCTCTACCATGTTCTAGGCTTGTAGTCTAAACATGAGAATGGGCGCTTTTGATATGTGAGGGGCATGTAGGATAAAAGAAATTCATCCAACATGAAATGGATCTTCATGCTTGGCACACACATCTGACATTAGTGGCATAGTCTAGCCTCATCTTACCTCTGCAATCCGATTTCCCACAATTCCTCTAGACAAAACTCTCTTCCAGCCAAACTGACTCATAGACCAACCTGTAAAATCTAAGCTTTTGCTCATTTCATTAATGTAGCATGGAATCCACCCTATAATTCCCATTCCTTTCCATAGCCCAACATATTTTTCACTTTCTTTGTGAAGCACCCCTTGCCATAGTGATTGATGCCCCCTTCCTAGAAGTTCAACTCCTATCTTACTATTCACATGAGAACATCTGATGTTTGTGACAACTCAAATTTGTTTTTAGTTCTTGATTTACTTGGCATTTTTATTTATAGAGATCTTTGCTCCCAAACTGGGTCGGGACCTGGGACCATGTATTTTTCTTATATCTTTCACTACCCTGACCATAAAGCCTTGCACAAAGGAAAGCTCACTGAATATTTATCTATTTATTCATTTATTTTTGATGTTTATTTATTTTTGAGACAGAGTGCAAGCAGGAGAGGGGCAGAGAGAGAGGGAGAAAGAGGATCTGAAGTGGGCTCTGCGCTGACAGCAGAGAGCTCAATGTGGGGCTCGTGAACACCTCACACCCCTCATGTGTGAAACTCATGAACCTGAGATCATGACCTGAGCCGAAGGTGGAATGCTTAACTGACTGAACCAACCAGGTGACCCTCACTGAATATTTATTAAATGAATGAGTTTTATCTCAACTAGAAATATGTTATGAACTCTTTATAAATGCCCTTAATTTGATTAGCACAAGGTGGATAATTTCCATAATCAAAATCAGCCTGTAAGGTAACAAAGAATTTGTATTTCCATATGACTTGACATGATTTTTACATATGACCAGCTAATGGATTGCTTCAAGTAATAGTATATTATGTTAGACAACAGGAATAATGTGGCTAAAATGCAGGTTCAGGAACTCTGTTTTGAAGTTTATCCACTGGTAATAAAGCTAGGGGAGATTAGTTCACACAAATGTCTGAATAAATTAGACTGCCGGCTTAAATGTATTAACTTACCACAAGAAAGGTCATCATACAGAGTGACTAATCCTCTTTAAACAAGTCTTAGGTCAGAAGATGTCTCAATGAGCCAGAGTAAGAGACCAGAAAGTGCTCAATAAAAATCACCAGGTATTTCAATTTGCATTTTGGACTATAGGAGCCTTACTGTTGGAGCCTAACAGCTGGAAAGTCTAACAGTTTGCATCAGGTTAGAAATTAGATAAATTATAAAAGAAAAAGCTAATGATTTTTATCATTTGCCACAAAGTCCTGGGCCATTAGAAATTAAGTCAAGATATGAGTACTGCTCTAGGTCAGACATTTAATTGATAAGACCCCACCCCTACCTGCAGCAGCTGTATCTCATGGGCAATGGATCTTACAGCCTAGAGGAAACCCGGAGTTTGCTAAGAAGCAGTATCAGTAGCGTATGTAGTGTTTCTGAGGTCTCCAAGGTACAGGTGCCACTTGTTTTGTACTTTCATTTTGAATTTGGTAGTTGTGAGACAAATTCAGAGGCTATGGTTAGGTTCAGTGGCATTTTTAAATTTTTTTTTTCAACGGTTTTTTATTTATTTTTGGGACAGAGAGAGGCAGAGCATGAACGGGGGAGGGGCAGAGAGAGAGGGAGACACAGGATCGGAAACAGGTTCCAGGCTCCGAGCCATCAGCCCAGAGCCCGACACGGGGCTCGAACTCACGGACCGCGAGATCGTGACCTGGCTGAAGTCGGACGCTTAACCGACTGCGCCACCCAGGCGCCCCTCAGTGGCATTTTTAAAGCAATTCATGGTTATAGGATCTTTCCAAAATAAACATCTTTACTGCTGTTTTCAAATCCTTTTAGAAACTCTAATTCTTCTATTATGTAATAGCCAATACTTGGAAACGGTCGAAACTAAATTCAAATCTCAGGAACCCGATGAATTACAGCCTAGCGTTCCAAAAGAATAATCAATCCAGTATGGTTAACATAACCACCCCAGGTGGTGGTAGAAAAGGTAGTCTTCTCAAGGGAAAGCAGAAGGCTTTCTGTTTAAAGCCAGGAGGTAGAAGGAGTATTTTGTTGCAACCATGAGAATATAGGTGAGTTTGTTTCAAATAGGCTGGAGTGCCAGAGGGCCCAGGGAAAAAGAGCAAGAAGGGTCTGGTAGGATTGCAGAGCAGAATGGGAGAGGACGACCACCTGGAGAGTCTTGTACTGGGGAGGGGCTGAGCATGATAGGGAAGTGAGGATTCACTGGCCCTACAGGTCTCAGGGAAATCCTTTGCAATGAGGTTTGAGAACTGGCCCAAGCAAAGGCCTAGGAGGCATCAGGATTTTGAGGAAGGAAACGGTTGGCAACTTGGTCTGGAGGTACATTCCTTTCCACCCTAGCTGGTGTTAGAGACATAATGCTAGTAGCAATCTTTATTCAAGTTTCTTTCATTTACTCAACATGTATTGATCGAGCATCTCTTATGTGCCGGGCACTGTGCTAGACTCCAGGGATGGTGTTACAAGACATGGGTATGGCCTCAGTCCACAGGAAGCATAAAACACAATGTGAGATATAGGCCCGTTGCTGTGGTCTGAATGTGTTCCATGTGAATTCATATGTTGAAATCCTAACCCTCAAGGCTGATAGATTACGAAGAGAAACCTTTGAGAGGTTATTAGCTCATGAGAGTAGAGGCCTCATGAATGGGATTAGTGCTCTTACAAGAGAGGCTGAAGAGAGAACTTGCTTACCCTTTTCACCATGTGGGGTTCCAAAGAGAAGGCTGCAACCCAAAAGAGGGCCATCACCCACCCCTGGCACTGGAAGTCTGACATCAGACTTCCAGGCTCCAGAACTGTTAGGAATAAATGTCTGTTGTTTATACCCACTGCTCCCTCTCCCCACCCACCCCCCCAGTCTGCGATGTTTTATGGTAGCCCAAATGGACTAAGAAAAAAAAGAAATATAAGGCAATTATATTGTATATGATGATAGGAGAGGTGCAGGGTGTAATGCAAATATGGGCAATTGGGGTGGGACGCATAACCCAGATTTAGGAAGGTCTGGGAATCCCTCATGGAGGGGGTGCTGGATGAACTGAGACCTAAGGTGTAAGTGTGAATTAGCTAGATGAGGAGGGGGACAAAGAACAAGGGAAGAGGAAGTAAGATTATTTTAGGCAGAGAACAGCATGTGCAAAGTCCCAGAGACAAGAGAAAAAAAGGCTGAGACACTGAAAGAAGCTTGTTCCTGTCTTGTGGAGTGGTTGTGAGATTTAGCTGTGTCTGGCACAGAATAAGTGTCCCATAAATATCAGAAATTATTACCGTGCCTAGAGCGTAGAATTGAGGGTGGGTGAGAAATAAGGCTACACAAGTAAGCAGAAACCAAAGTGGAAGTCCTGTAAGCTATGACACCAGGCATTTAGACTCAATCCAGGAGTCATTGGCAAACCACTCAGATTGTCAATAGTAAGGGAGATTTCATGCCTTTGCAAATGATGGGCTGAGACTAGCAGCAGGGAGACAAGGCAGCAGATTGATTTAATTGTGGCCTGAATAAGATAGGGGCAGTGAAGATGGAGAAACATGGAGGGATCTCAAGAGATATTTAGAAGGTAGCTATGTTAGTTTTCCCAGGACTACATAACAAATTACCACACTCTTATACGTTCAAACAACAGAAATTTGTTCTTTCAAAGTTTCGGGGGCCAGAGGCTGCAGTCAAGGTGTTGATAGGGCTGGCAGTCCTTGGTGTTCCTTGGACTGGAGCAGCATCACTCCAGGAGCTCCCTGCACCATCACAGGGCCCTGCACAAGGCCTTTCCCCCTCTGTCTGGGTCTCAATTCTCCCTTTCCTTCCACCTCTTCTTTCTCATATAAGGATACCAGTCATATGATCTTGTCTGAGATCCTTAATCACATTGCAAAGATCCTATTTGCAAATAAGGTCATAGTTACCAGGGGGTTAGGACCTTAGATATATTTTTTGAGGGAGGGACACAATTTAATCCAATATAGTAGAATTAATGGGACATGATGATTAGCTGGACTGAGAGTGGGAGGAGCTGAAGGAGAAGGAGAAACCAAGAAAAAAACCCATGAACACCTGGTTAAGTGATGGCACCATTCACTAAAAAATAAGTAACACTGGAGGAGAAATAAGTTTGGAGAAGGAAGATGACATCTTTATTTTGGGGCACTTGTAGAAATCCAAGTGGGAATCAAGCAAGCACTAGGTCATGTAATCTGTGAGTCCAGCAGAGGGGATGTGGGCTGGGCGCACGGATTTGGGTGGTAATTGAAGCTATGGACATGGGAAAGATCGCCAAGGGAGATTTTGTAGAATAAGAAGAACCCAGATCAGAAAGTGAGTTACACAAACTTTAAGGGAAGGGACAAGAAGGGTAGCAATCAGGGAAGTAGGAGAAAAACAATAAAAGAAGTACGTCTTGGAAAAATTTAGGGAAGAAAATTACCAAAGCAGGAGTAAGGTGTTTCTAAGGACTTTTGGAGAAACTAGAATGAATGAGAGGTGATGCAATGCAAAGATGGTAAAGAAGTACAGTAAAACCTTGGATCACGAGTAACTTGTTCTGTGAGTGTTCCACAAAACGAGCAAACATTTCTAATACATTTTAACTTGATAAATGAGCAATGTCTTGCAATACAAGTAGTACATGACACCGAATGTCACATGATCACAACTGAGCCAATGGTTCTTGAAATTCGCTTTGATATAGGAGTCCTTTGGATTACAAGCATGTTTCCGGAACAAATTATATTTGCAAACCAAGGTTTTGCTGTATTTCAGAAAGTTTGACTTTAAAAAGCAGGAGAGAGAGATGGGCAGCTGACTCGAGATGCAGACAAAGGAATTTTTTTCTTCTTTTCAGTTTTATTTAAAATGGGAGAGACTTATGTAAAGGCTAAGTCAAGACCTTTAAGGAGGCAGGACATATGGGAGACAATCTCAGACAGGAAAAATCATCATCTCTTCTTCTTAAGGGAGGAAGAGGGGAAAGGAAGACTCTAGAAGCAGATGTTATGATCCTTAATTTTAGAGATAAGAAAAAGTTTAAATGAAAATGTAATTTAATAATTTACTCAAGTCATACCTAATGTGTGATAGCTAATATGTGAATTTTAACTCAAGACTGTCTAGCACCTAAGGTATTTTCATGCTTGCACTGTCCTCTAAAAATATAAAGCTGGAAAATAAAGAAAATAACACTTTTACAGTATTTGTATACATTTTAAAAAATGTTTTTATTTATTTTTGTAACAGAGAGAGACACAGCATGAGCAGGGGAGGGGCAGAGAGAGAGAGAGGGAGACACAGAATCTGAAGCAGGCTCCAGGTTCTGAGCTGTCAGCCCGACATGGGGCTCGAACTCACAGACAGTGAGATCATGAGACCTGAGCTGAAGTAGGATGCTTAAACGACTGAGTCACCCAGCTGCCCCTTTGTATACATTTTAAAATTTATTTTCAAGCAAGATGGTACCTGAGAAAAAGCTTTAATTAGATGATAATTCAAAGATATGCCTTCATTTTGGGAGCAATTCTGAAAGACTTCCTGGGTTTCCAAAGGGTTTCAGAGGGTAAAGCCACTAGTTGTTTCAGATTTCTAATTTCACTTCCAATAGATTTACCCCTAGCACAGGATTTACATTTATTAGCACTTACACCATTTGGTTTTGAGGCACAAGGATAGAGATGCAAAGTCAGAGACTATTGTCCCGAGAATTTGGGCAAGAGCTAAGAGAGAGAGGGGGGTGGGGGTAGTTCATGAATAAGTGCATGTAGTGATGTTAACTCTAAGCTCTGGGATCAAAAAACTTAAGCAGGGAGCATAGCATAAAACTGGAGCAGGGGATCCCAAGTAAACCTATCCCTAGTCCCAAGTCTCTGACAGAAGAGTCTCTACTATCTGGACCCTGGAACAACTCAAAGTAAGTCTGTTTTTACCTGGACAGGATTCTTACAAGACATGGGGGGTAAAGTTATTTTGCTTCCCTCTCAGTAAATGTTTATACTTTTTTCCCAACCATGAGGAACATGACATTGGGGATATGCCAAGAACTGTCACCAAAAGCAGTGAAGGAAGAGGGGTTGGCATATAGTACGATGGCACAACGGAGAAGGTTCAGGAGAGGGAGGTGGACCTCGCAATGCCTGGCTCTGCCCTGCCTGTGCAAACTTGGGTAAGTCACTTACCTTCTCTGAGCTTCAGGATCCTCATATGTTAGATGGGGATAAATGAGAGTAAAAATAGGATCTACCTCATAGGTTCCTATGAGAATAAGATGAGATAATCCATATAAAGTACTTAGAAAAAAGGGCTCAACAAATGTTTGTTACTATTATTAAGTTTTACCAACAGTGTGACTTCAGTCAAGTGGCTTAAATTTTTTGCTTTTATTTCCTTAGCTATAAAATGATGAATAGAACTAGGTGATACTATAGATTTCTTTACAATTTTAGAATTATGATGTTGCATGTATTATTTCTTAAGGTGATAGCAAAGAAATAAGAAACTTCTCTGTGGTAGCCACCAGGTGGCAACAGTGAAGAATTTAACTGTCATCCCATTTTGGGGGAAAACTAAACTAGTTTTTCAGTATACAACTCAAAAAACAAACAAAAACCTGCTTAATAATCCTTAATTCTTATTTCAAGGGAGCTACTGTCAATATTCTGATGTATAACCTTCCATCCAGGTTATTTCTCCACCTGTATATGTAAATTATTATTTAAAAATTTTACATAAATGAGGACACTGCTAGATACACTGTTTTATAATCAGCTTAAAAAACAAACAAACATAGAAATATATGGTGAATACCTCCCATAGCAATTAATGTAGTTCTACATAATTCTCAAAGCTTCCATGGTATTCCACAGGTATTTGTTTAAGCCATGATTGGTTTGAAACATTCTCTACTTGTGAAACACCGATTGTTCCTGTTGTTTTGGCATTACAGACACTGCTTTAATAAACAGTTTTGCCATATTGTCTATTTCTCAGGAAAAAATTCTAGCAATGGTACATCTGGGCTAAAGGGTATATCCTTTTTTTTTTTTTTTTTTTTTAAAGCTTTTGATATATACCACCAATTTGTCTTTTCCTACGTTTTTGTGTCTGGTAGAGCAAGGTCCCTTATCAGTACCTTTCTTCAGAATTTAATTCACTGTTCTACAGCATTTATTCTTCCTGATGACATTTAAAATCTTTTTGTCAAGTCTTCTTCCCCCTTTCCCCTAAAACTTTAGGGTTTTGATTGATACTGTGTTAACTTCATAGATTAACTTAGGGGGAATTCTTACAATATGTTTTTCCATTCAACAACATGGTATACTTCTTTATTTATTCAGTTCTTTTGTCAGTAAAATTTGAATGTTATTTAGTTTTGGATATCTTATATTTTTTTGTTATTTATAATTATGATCTTTTTCTGTATTTTTCAAATGGCTTTTGCTATCTGTAGAAATACTATTGTGGTTTTATAATTGGTCTCATTACTGAACTCATTTGATTATCCTAATATTCTTCAATGTTTCCATTCACTCATTCTATAAATATTTATTGGGTACTTACAGTGTGCCAGGCACTATTCTGGGTCCTGGAAATAAGTAAAAAAATCTGTTCTTAAGATCTTTATAGGGGCGCCTGGGTGGCTCAGTCGGTTGAGCATCTGACTTCGGCTCAGGTCATGATCTCGTGGTTCATGGGTTCGAGCCCCATGTCGGGCTCTGTGTGGGCTCAGGGCCTGGATTCTGTCTCCCTCTCTCTCTGCACCTCCCCATGTCATGCTCTATCTCTGTCAAAAATAAATAAAACATTAAAAAAGTTAAAAAAGAAAAAAGATCTTTCTACTCTCCCGAGAGGACATACTAAACAAATAAACATATGACAGGGTGATAAGTGCTAAGAAGTTGGGGGAAGCATAATAAGGGATAGAAAGTGACCGTGAAAAATACTATTTCAGATAATGTGTTCAAATAAGCACCCTCTGAGAAGTTCAAGTCTGAGGAAAGACCTAAAATGATGTTGCTTTTCTTGGGTTTTGCAGGTAGATATTTTATATCATCATGCTCTTTCTCATCTACAGTAGGATTTCCATGTCCCTGGAGGATTGTCCAGCAGCAAGACCAAAGATTTAGTCTATAAAGGGAGCCTCCAAGGTTCCCAAAGTTCCTGGATTTAAATAATGGCTCCACAGATCCTTTCAGCCAAAATCCCAACTGGATTTTAGAGGCACAGACTTCAGTGTGCTCCTGGTAAGTCTGCTCCCTCCACACTCCCGCCACCCCATGACGTCTTCCTACTTTATCAGTATAAACTGCCTAAGAGAACAATCCCAAGGGACTAAATTACATCTACAAACTGCTTAAAGAACAATCTCAACAAGCTGTAATTATACCTCCTTTAAAAAAATGAGATATAACCCCATCATATCTCATATGTCTATTTACCTCTTTTTTAAAGTTTTATTTCTTTATTTTGAGGTGGGGGCAGGGAGAGGAGAGAGAGAATCCCAAGCAGGATCCGCATTGTCACAGCACAGAGCCCAACATGGGGCTCGATCCCACCAAACGTTGAGATCATGACTGGAGCCGAAATCAAGAGTCAGACGCTTAACCGACTGAGCACCCAGGCACCCCCTATTTGCCTCTTTTAACAGGTCAAGTTCATATACAGATTCTTTTTTCTTTTTAAGTTTATTTTTTTTTTTTTTTGAGAGAGAGAGAGAGAGAGAGAGAGAGCAGGGGAGGGGTAGAGAGAGAGAGAACCCCAAGCAGGCTCTGTACTCTCAGCACAGAGCCCAATGTGGGGCTCGAACCCCCGAATTGCGAGATCATGACCTGAGCTGAAATCAAAAGTCAGTGTCCTAAGCAACTGACCCACACAGGGGTCCCCACATACAGATTCGTAATCCCACAATGCTTTGCTCTAATGTAGCCTAACTTCCCATTTCTTTTAATCTATTTGATTCTTCCATTGTGCTGAGATCAAATTCCCTATATCTTTAACATTTTTTTAAACATTCCCTTTATCCTCTTACTCTAACCAAAAACTCAGCCATTTCCTGAAAACATGGCTTCCTCTGCAATACTTTCAAGTTATGTGTGGGTTTTAGTCCCTCCCTCCCCTAAACAAAGAGCCTACAGATGAGCGAGGTGTCTTGCTTTCTCCCTATTGGCAATTCCACACCTTCTCTCTTCCTTTCTAAAATCCTGTACCCTTAGGCATGTACCATTATTCTACATCATTCATTCTCCCTTCTTCAGTCATCTACTGCCCTGGTAGTCCTTTCCTCTTATCACAAAAGAGTTCAACATGTGATGTCCTGTCCTTCTCTTCACTGCTACTCCTGTCATTATTCTTGACATCAACAGTCCATCCAGTACCTGATCTATGGCCCTACATGATTTGGCCTCTGCCTACTTTAACTTGATTCTGCCACTCTTAAGACAGAAACGGGAGTGTCTGAGAGTGTATTCTTCTAGTGAGCTAGCAGGTTAGCCTGCCATAGTTTCATACATATTTACTGACAGAAGTCACCAAACTCCTGGGCTAGGGGCATAGAAGATTAGTTATTCACAGCAAACAGCATTTATAGCAATATCTTGTGTCAATTCTTCATGCCCCAATTCCCGCAGGTGATAGGATGAGGGCCAGATGTACATGCAGTGGGTTGCATTACAGGAGAATAATTCTGAATTTGGGAGTCTTTAAGCTTTTCTCAAGGCTGCTGGTTACTGGATCATTCCTCCCTCAGGAGAGATTACTCACTATCTTGAAATGTAAGCAAATTCCCTCTAGAGGAGAAGAGAAAGGCATTTCTAGATTTATTATTCTGGAATGTAATAAACACTGTGGGGTGTTTTGTTTTTTTCTTTCTTTTTGGTAGATATTTATATTAGTATGCCCTTTCCTACCCACAGACTGCTACTCTAAACCTACCCAGGTTGATTGTCTGCTAATATAAAAACATCAATATTCTTGACAGAATTTAAACAAGACCTTGAGTCTCAAAACAGCATATTCAAAATGTCCAGGATACAATCCACAATTATTATGCATACTAAGAACCAGAAAAATCACAATTTACATGGGGAAAAAAGATGCCAACATTGAGAGGATTGAGAGATGATAGAATCATGTGAGAAAAGGCCTTAAAGCAGTTATTTGTTGGGAGATGATTTTCCATTCATCTCTTGTATTTCCACATGTCTTTTGGGCAAAGGCATTAACAGGTTTTTTCCTGGATTATCTTTTCAGGGATGCTTGTACTTTAAACATCCTTGGAAGACAGAGATAATATCTTCCTGTGAGGACAAGGGTGAATTTGTTTGCTGTCCAGGATAAAAAAGATCATCTCTTTTCATGGCACAGTCGGATAGGTTTGCTAGCCTCTTATTACAGGTTGGAGTTTCCCATAGAGTTCCTTTCTTATAACGCAACTCACTTCATGTACAGGATCACCTTGTCCTCTGTGGGAACTGGGACTTAGGAATCTAGCATAAATGTTGAAATTCTGCTTCCTGCTACTGCTGTGGCTAATAGATTCTTCTTTGTTTCTGACCCAGGAGACTCATGTCTTCTGCCGTTATCCATGAAACTATGGTGGCTTAACTTATTAATTTGCGAGTTAAGGTAAAACCTCAGACCTTCAAAGTTCTTGACTATTATAAAAAATTCTCTTATAAGTAATCAAATGCACTTTTGAAACCAGTGGAAAAATAGAAAGTTTCAGCAAAAAAATGGAAAATACAATGAAAAGCCAAGTGGTTATTTTAGAATTGAAAACTATAGTAGCCAAAAATTTAAGAATTCAATGGATACTCTCATTAGCAGAGTGGAGATGACAGAGAAAAGCATCAGTAAACTTGCAAATGAAGCAATAGAAGTTATCCAATCTGAATAACAGAGAGAAAAAAATATTGGCTAAACAGTGAATAGAATCTGAGGGACTTGTGGGACAATAATAAAAGGTGCTGAAAATTTTTGAATAAGTATTCAGATTTGACAAAAGACATAAATATAGATTCAAGAAGTTCAACAAAGCCCAAACACGATGATCACAAAGAAATCTCTGCCCAAATATATGATAATTGAAATGCTGAAAAATAAAGACAAAGTCTTGAAAGCAGCCAGAGAAGAACAATGTATTATCTGCAGGGTAAAAATTTGACTACAGATTGCTTACCAGGAACCATGCAATCCAGCAGAAAGTGGCACAACATTTTTAAAGTGCTGAAAGAAAATAATGGTCAACACGTAACAGCATAATCCAGTGAAAATATCTTCCAGAAATTCAGGGGGAAATAATAGCATTCTTAGATGCAGAAAACTAAAAATTCATTGCCAGTAGACCTGTTCTAAAAAAATTGCTACGGGAAATTCTTCAGACAGAAGAGAAGTATCCTGGAAGGAAACTTGAAACACCAGCAATGAAGGAAGAGCACCAAAAATGGTAAATTGCCTGTAGAAGTACAGTAGAGAATTCTCCGCCTGAGTCCTTGAAAATATGACGTTGAAAGCGAAAGCTACAACAGTGTTTCAGGGAGTTTTCCACACATGTCGGTGTAATTGATGACAACTCTAACATAAAGAGGAGAGGGTGTGTGGGCCTCTTGAAATGTAAAAATTCTACATTTCACTTGAAATGTAAAAATATATGTATTGATTCTAAGTAGGTTTTAAAATTTTAAATACATGTATTTGCATTCCTCAAACTTTGTTTTTGCCTCAAGGTCTTTGTGGTTCCCTTTGCCTGCAAAACCATTACCCCATATATACACATCACTTGCTACCTCACTTCATTTGTGTCTCTGCTTAGATACCAGTTTCTCAAAGAAGTCTTCCCTTACCACCCATATAAGATAACTACCTCTTCCAGGCATTTTGTCACTTATCTTGCTTTATTTTTCTTCTTTCATTTATCATTAACCAAAATTGCAATATATTCTTGTTAAAATGTTTCTCTCTTCCTCTAGCATACAGGTTTTCCATGAAGGCAATGGTTTGCCTCACTGTCTTCAGTATACCCAGTGCCTAGGCCAGTGTACTGGTTTTTCATTTGCTTAACCTATCAAAACTGAGAAGGTTGCATGGAAATTTGCCACCCTCTGTAGGTTTTTTTTTTTTTCTGTACGTATTCCAAGCCCATTTTTATTAGTTACGAACAGGTTTAGAATTATTTTATCTTAGGGTGCATGGGTGACTCAGTCGGTTAAGTGTCTGACTCTTGATTTCAGCTTGGGTCATGATCCTGGGGTCATGGGATCAAGCCTTGCATCGGGCTCCATGCTGAGTGTGGAGCCTGCTTGAGTTGGTTGAGATTCCCTCTCTCTCTCTCTCTCTGCCCCTCTCCCAGTTTCAGCGTACTCTCTCTCTCTCTAAAATAAAAAAATAGGGGTGCCTAGGTGGCTTAGTCAGTTGAGTGTTTGATTTCAGCTCAGGTCATGAGCTCATGTTCATGGGTTCGAGCCCTATGTTGGGCTTTGTGTTTACAGTTCAGAGCCTGGAGCCTGCTTTGGATTTTGTGACTCCCTCTCTCTCTGCCCTCCCTTGCTCGTGCTCTCTCTCAAAAAACGTTAAAAAAATTTTTTTTAACAAAATGAAAAAATAAAAAAATAAGGAATTATTTTATCTTCCCGGTGGATGAAACCTTTTTTTTAAAAAAATTAATGATCCTTTCCATTTCTTTTTAAAAAAAATATTTTTCTTTTTTCTTTTTTTAAAGTTTATGTATTATTTTGAGAGAGAAGGGTAGGGAGTGAGGAGGGACAGAGAGGGAGAGAGAGAATCCCAAGCAGGCTCTGCACTGTCAGTGTGGAGGAGCCTCATGCAGGGCTCGAACCCAAGAACCGTGAGATCATGACCTGAGCAAAGTCAGTCACTTAACCAACTGAGCCACCCAGGCACCCCTCATTGTTCTTTTTTCTTTTTTTTTTTTTTTTAGTTTATTTATTTTGAGAGAGACAGAGAGACAGTAAGAGAGACAGCATGCAAGAGCAGGAGAGGCAGAGAGAGAGAGACAAAGAGAGAGACTCTGCAATGTCAGTGTAGAGCCTGATGTGGGCCTTGAACTCACGAACCATGAGATCATAACCTGAGTTGAAAACCAAGAGTCAGATGCTTAACTGACTAAGCCATCCAGGCGCCCCTGTGATTTTAATTGCTGGGTTTTTTTGGCAAGTGGCTTTCTCTCTGGCTGCTTTTAAGATATTTGTGTGTGTGTGTGAGTTTTTCAATTTCTTTACAGTGTGTTATGTATTTCTTTTTATTTATCCTGTTTTGGTTATGTTGTGATTCTTGAACCCCTAGGTACATGTTTTTCATCATTACTGCAAAAGTCATGGTACTATTTCTTTAAATATTGCCTCATATAACAGTGGTTACCAGTGGGAGGTAGGGGACAGGGCTTGACTGACAAGGAACATGAGAAAACTTTCTGGGGTGATGGATATATTGTATTTTTTGATAAGAGTTTGTGTTACACCAGTATACGCACTTGTAAAAACTCAGTGAATGGTGCATTTAAGATTTGTACATTTTATTGTACATAAATTGTACCTGGGGAGGGGCGTCTGGGTGGCTCACTTGGCTGAGCATCTGAACCTTGATTTTGGCTCAGGTCATGATCCTAAGGTTGTGAGATCAAGCCCTGCATCCAGCTCTGCACTGAGTGCAGAGCCTGTTTGAGATTCTTTCTCTCTCTCCCTCTGCCCCTCTCTCTCAAATTAAAAATAAACAAACAAATAAATAAATTTTACCTAGGGGAAAAAACCTATAAAGCAATTTGAACACTAGTTAATGGTAAACATAGTGAAATCTTTAAGTATGACATCTGCCAACTTACCTAAAATGGATAAAAAAATATAATGCATGGGGGAGCCTGGGTGGCTCAGTCAGTTTAGCCCCGGACTTTAGCTCAGGTCATGATCTCACGGTTCCTGGGTTCAAGTCCTGCATCAGGAGCTCAGAGCCTGGAGCCTGCTTCAGATTCTGTGTCTCCCTCTCACTCTGCCTCTCCCCTGCTTGCACTCTCTTTCTCTCAAAAATAAACATATATATATATATATATATATAATGCATTGATGGATGGGTAGAAGGGGTAAATGATGTCGTTTATGAGACAAAATGTTAATTTTAGAATGTAGATGCTGGATATAAATATTTGCTGTACAATTTCTCCACTTTTCTGTATGTTTGAAGTTTTACAGAATTTGGGGGGAAAATAGTTTGTCTTTTATTCTATCCTCCTTAGATTCCAATTAGTTATGTGATACTCTCTCATCCAAGTTTCCGTTGTTTTAAATATCTCTTCTGTATTTTTAGTTCCTTGTCTCTCTATAGTATATTCTAGATTATTTCTTCGGGTATATCTTCTCATTTATGAATTCTCTCTTTATCTGTATCTAATTTGCTCTCTAATCTTTCTATTGAGTTTTGTCATTTTGACAACTGTATTTTTAATGTCTAGAAAGTCTCTCCTCTCCTACCTGCCTCCCAGCATACCTGTTCATTCTTGGTAGTCTCTTGCTCATCTTTGTGATTACATCTTATACTTTTTGAAACATTTGGAACATAGATATTCTGTACTCTGTCAATTCCACCATCTATGGCCTTGGAGTTACATATCTACTGAATGTTATTCCTGCAGATACTCATAATAGTTTGGCTTCTTGGTGCTTGGAGTTCTTTGATTGTGAGCTTATTGCTTCACCTTAATTTTGAAAGTCTTCTTGACCTAAGTTGGGATGTTTTCTTCCAGAGAGGTTTTGTTTCTTTTTCTTCTCATAGCCAGAAAATTTGAAGCCAGACTTCAAATTAATTCAAAATGAGCACCTCCTATGTATGGCTTTTCCACTTGGTAGCTAGTTTAGGACTCTGTATCTGGATTCCAGTTGTTATAGACACATGTTCTCCTATCTGCTTGCTGATCAGCCTGGGCTAAGGGTTTGTGTGTATGTGATAGTAGTGGGAATTCCTTAGGATATCCTCAATCTCTTGGGGACCAGTAATGCCTCATAGAGCATTCTCATGCAGATTATAGCTGTTTGGCAGGAGGGTCCCTCAAAGAACCTTACTAGCCATACTTCTAGAAAATGTCTGATATTCTTTACTAGTATCCTTCAATTCTTAATTGACCAAAGATTTTTAAATTGGATATGGATGTTAAACTTTAGATCAGGTATCTTTTTGGCATCTGTAAAGACAATGACAGATTTTTCTTCTGTAAGCTGTTTATTAAGAATTGTTCTATCTCCTAGATTCATTGCTCGCTCTAAAACTGGAACTAAGCTCTTTAAACATTTTTCCTTTGCCAGCTGGCACGGTGTTAAGCTATGTCAGTAGAGGGTGCTGGTAAGAATTTTCCTTCCTTGTTCTTGCTTGCTTGCTTGGCTGGCACTTGCAATACACATAGCTTCTCTGGCACCCCCTATCCTTTGCCTGGCTCCTGCAGTATGGGCAATTTGTCCAGTACCCAGCAGCTTCCCCAGGCCCACCTTCAGACTGTTTTGTAGCAGAGTGGCTTCTGCAAGATACCTACCCATGAACAGCTTTCTCTGGCACCCTAGCAGGTGGACTTTCAGCAAGTTCCAAAGGGTGGATTACCAGCATGTTTCACTGGCACAGTACCATAGCAAATTCTCTAACAGTCATTAAGCCAGGGTCTTTTCCACTATAACAAGGTCTAGATCTCAGCCTGGAGCTGGGATCAGCAGGTGTGTATGTGTTCTTTGGGGAGTCTATCTTAGCCCTAGGGGTAGTTAACTACTTCTTATATCTGATATCCCTACAATATTTAAGAGTTCTCTTTATCTTCTACTAGTTAAATCCCTTATCTCAAACCCATCACAGTTAATAATTATTGAACATTACATGGCCAAATTACTATGTAGTTTCTATTTCCTGACTGAACCCTAATACAATTTTCATCTATTTTTAAATTTATTGTGAATTAAAAGAAAAAAAATCTCCCAGTTTGTGGCCTACCTTGGTGAATGTTCCATGTGCATTTTGAAATAAATGTGTACTCTGCCATGGTTTGATGTAATTCTAAATACCAGTTAGGTCAGATTGGTTGATAATATTGTTCAAGTCCTCTTTATCATTACTGATTTTTAAAATCTACCCATTTATCAAATACTGAGAAGGAAATGTTGAAATCCAGCTATAATCGTGGATTTGTCTATTTCTCTTTTCCGTCTTGTCAGTTTTTAGTTCATGTAATTTTAAGCTTTGTTGCTGTATCTTCTTGATGAATTGATTTATATTATGAAGTGTCCCTCTTTATCTCTTGTCCTGAAGATGGGCCAAATTCCTTTTCCTGAACTCAACTTTATCTGGTATTAGTGTAGATATTCCAGCTTTATTCTGTTTGTATATCTTTTTCCATCATTTTACTTTGAACTTATCTGTGTCTTTATGTTGATGATGCCTTTTTTCTTCTGTAGTCAGTAGTACATAATTAGGCCTTGCTTTTGTATTTATTTTTAATCATAGTGTTTAGACCATTTACAATTAATTTAATTTTTGATATATTGTTTTCTATTTGTCCAATCTACATTTTGTTTATTTTTCTTTTTGTCTTCTTTTGGACTAATTTGTGGTATTCCATTTTTTAAAAAATTAAAAAAAAATTTTTTTTAACGTTTATTCATTTTTGAGAGACAAAGAAAGACAGAGCATGAGTGGGGAAGGGGCAGAGAGAGGGAGACACAGAACCTGAAGCAGGCTCCAGGCTCCAGGCTCCTAGCTGTCAGCACAGAACCTGACACAGGGCTCAAACTCATGAACCATGAGATCATGATCTGAGCTGAAGTTGGACGCTCAACCAACTGAGCCACCCAGGCGCCCCTGTGGTATTCCATTTTAATTTCTCTGCTGGCTACTTAGCTATGCTTATTTGTTTTATTATTTTAGCTTTTGTTCTAAGTTTTACCATAGGAATCTTTAATTTATCACAATCTACCTCCAAGTACTATCATACTACAACACATATAATGTAAGATATACAGTGGAACCTTGAACAATGCAGGGTTAGAGGTGACAACCCCCTTCTTCTCTGGTACTCTGTTAAATAATTTCCACAAATTGGGTCTTTTTGTTAACCATAGTATCTTTTGCAACTCATATAGTACCTTTCTCTCATGTGGTAGGTGCTCAATAAAATATTTTTATGAGAACATGGAGTTATACATTGTATTCTTTTATATTTAAAATTCCCTTTGGGGACATCTCGCTGGCTCAGTCAGCAGAGCATGTGACTCTTGATCTCTGGGTTGTGAGTTCAAGCCCAACATTGGGAGTAGAGCTTACTTAAAATAAAATTCCCTTTGAATCTGAGTTTAATTCCTTTTTCCTCCCTAACATCTTCTCTCTGGTTTAAAAATCTTTGCTATTTTTATTTTGCCGTATTTATTTTATTGATCATTGCGAAGAACCAGCCCTTTCCTTTTTTGATCTGTTTTGTGTTTCTGGATTTAATTCTAAAACTCAGTAAGCTAACCTATAAAATTATAATGGCAATTTACTATTTAGGTACTAAAGTTAAATTCTGCTACTTATACTGTAATATCTTTTTTATGATATTACATAAATATCATGGTAATCTGGTGGAGGCCAATAAGACCAATGCTGTACTTCTCTGGGGAATTAGAGTTCTGTCTTTAAGAGAGTGATGACTCATACTATCAGTCAGGATGTACAGGTAATCAGAATTGTGAGAAGGGCCCTTATATAGGCCATGCTTTTCCATTAGTGGGAAGGGGGCACAATTTTGCCCCCCAAGGGCTTTTGGTAATGTCTAGAGATTTAGGTTGTTACAACTAGGAATGGAATACCACTGGCATGTAGTTGGTACTAGCCAGAGATGCTGCTAAACATCCCACAATGCACAGGTCAGCTTCCCGTAACAAAGAATTACCTGGCTCAAAATGTCAACAGTGCCAAGACTGAATGCCCTTAACTAGGCAAGCTAGAAAACTATCCTTTGTCCTCTGTGCTCAGGCCTGAACTGAAGAGTGAACTGTCTAGGAGCTATTCCTTGGTTAAGATCAGTTTAAGAGTGGCCTCTGCCACAGGGAGGTGACATCTCTGTAGCAAAACAAAACAATGCTGAAGATTACCCTTATTTTATGTTTCTTCTTTTTCTTCGTCGTCCTTTTTTTTTTTTTTTTTTTTTTAAGTAGGCCTTCACGCCCAGGATGGAGCCCAACATGGGACTTGAACTCACAATCTTGAGATCAAGACCTGAGCTCAGATCAAGAGTTGGACGCTTAACCCACTGAGCCACTCAGGTTCCCCTTATTTTATGTTTCTAATACTCATTCAGTTTTTTCTATTAGAAAAGTATTTTTAAATATATATCTAAACAAATACCCTAAATAAATTATAAATCTATAAATCAAAATAAATACCCTAAACCATTTATAACGTTCAAGATGAAGTTGGACTGCTAAAGATTCAAATTTAGTCTCTTCTCAGCTATGTAGCAAAGTATTAAGAAAAAGTTACATCCTTCTACTTTGAGGTCAGGTGGTCGTGACAGCAAGGAGTGAAGAATTCCAAGGACAAAATGAATTCTCAGAAAATACGGCTGCAAATCCATCCACTCTTCCCAATAGTAGAATCTCCAAGTATCAAACCTGGAAGGTCTGGGATTATTCACTTAAGAGTGGTATATACCTCAGTCACACAGAGTCTCTCAAACTGCAGGCTGAGAATGCAAAACTCCTGATAACAATGTCAAGTGTCTATAGTATTTTTTTCTGTTTAAGTAGTATTGAAGTGTGTATAATTGGTAAAGGGCTCAAATTGACAAACTTCACGCAAGAAATTTCTCACTTCACTAACTTATTCATCGTTTGCTGAATAACAATGAGCTTTCCGTCAGTAGTCAAGAGCTGACAATCTGGCTGGTAGGACACAACACATAATTACAAAACTTAAACAGTGAAAATAAGTTTCAAAGACCAAATGAGCAATACCCCCCAAAGTGTACTAGTTTTAGAATAAAGCAAAGAACATTCTAAGCCAAAGGAATCAGGAAAACCTTCACAGAGATAAAACTTTTGAAATATGAATAGGATTTGGAAAAACAAACAAGAAAAGGGATTTCTGATAGTTTAGCGAGAGCTAAACTGAAAAGGTCTGAATATAAAAGAGCAAGGGTCTTAGGGTGCAAAGATACTGCTTTTTTTTTTTTTTTTTTACTCATCCTTTGAAATTACCTGATTATCCACAGCTTTGAATTCTTCAACTGCTTTTTGTCTTACATCTTCAGCTTCTCTCCTTTGAATGGGACAGGAAGAGTAAATGAGAGGAATATATTCCAAGGCCCTCTAATAGTTTGGGAAATGATTAATTTTCGTGATAACAACCTCACAAATAAACAATTCGAATCTGAAAATTTCTCTAGCAGGAAACTGAATAAATGTAATTGGCATACACATTCAAGCAGACGGGTAAACTTTTTTCCCTGGCTAACATAGCTTGGCATATTAGTGACTGGATAGTTTTTCTACTGCAACAGAAATTACTATATATTAAGGCTTTTGCAAATTCCTGTTAATTCTGGGCACACTCGGGTTCTACCTCTAATTTCTTCTGACTACATTTTCATGTAACCTAATAGAATAAGCAGTTTATCCCCTTTCCTAGAACTCTGGAGTGCTCTACCATTCCTCTCACTCTATTTAAATCCTGCCGTGTCCTCCTCTCCATAGCCCCTGACTTTACGAACGACATAACCATTTGCTCAAACAGAAAAAAATAGTCTTGTTTTTGCAAAACAACACAACTTTCACAAAAAGCAGAGTTCGCACATTTGGGCCTTTTGTGTTTGTTAATGTATGATAGGTTTCCTCTGAAGAATTCACAGTAATCCAGAGAAGATTTTTTAAGGTTGAGTGGTCCCGTCTAATAATGTTTTCCTTAAATAGTGTGCCGAAGACAACTACGTGCACTCAGTAATATTTACCGACATGCAGGCACTAAGACATAACTAGGGCACAATGGGTTTTATTCTCGCTAGAGAGGGCGTCTGGTGAAGACTCCCCGTTCAATACCCCCGAGTGGCCCGCATGGGATCTGCTCTACTTTCTGGACCTGGGGCATTAGCCAAACGAGCCCAGGGCACCAGAGTCCCGTGGATACCCTCACTTAGCCTAAGGGGTGTCCTCTGTGCCAAGGCGGCAGGCGGCCTCGAACTCCCACCTGCTCACTGCCAAACACGCGCCAGCCACGACGGAAGGCGGCAATACCCCAAGCGACCGGGAGCTCGTCCCCAAGCGCATCTCGCGAAGGGCGGCCTCTCTGCGGCGCCTCACGCCCCACCCCCTCCAGTCCTTATCGCTGTCCCAACTCGCGGCATCCAGAAAGTCCGGAGGAGGCAGGGGGTACAGCCGACACCACAACCTCCCAGCTGCAAGCCAAGGGAACTCGCTTCCACCTCCAAGTCCGGGGAATCCCCAACGACGTCGACTACAACGCCGAACTCGCCATCCCAGCCTTCCGAAGACTTCACAGCCCCTCACCAGGCACCCGTTGAAGGCGGCTCTTCGGCCCTCTCGCGAGAGAGTGCCTGGTGGTACCTCCTTCCTCAGCTGTCTTTCTCTCCCCGCCCCCAAAGTGATTGCGCGGCTTCCTCCGGAGGGCGGGAGCCTTAGACGTGGCGGGGCCGGGCCAGCCTGGCTGCCGGGCCTGGGGCGCTCTGCTTGGCCGCTCGGCTCACTTGGCCGCTTGGCTGGCCCTCCGCACCCGCCGTCCAGCCCCCGGCCGGTCCCCTGCCTTTCCAGGTAGACTGGCCCCGGCCCGAGTAACGGCGGGGTGGAGCCGTGGGCCAGGTGGGAGGAGCAGTGAGCCCGGGCTGGTGGGCGCCACACCTGCGCGGGGCCGGGGCGGGAAGGTGCGCACGCGCGTTGCCGGGCTGGAGGGCGGTGGCTCCTGCGACCCTGCGCAGCCGAGCGGGCAGGCTGGGCGCGCTCGCTCGCGTTGGCGTAATCTCTCAGCCTTTCTGCGTCTCCTTTCCTCCGCCTCAGTTTGGGGCGGGTCCGGAGAATGGCTTCGGAGATGGAGTCGTCTCTCGAGGCAAGCTTCACGTCCAGCGGTGCGGTGTCAGGGGCTTCAGTATTTCTGCCTCCGGCTCGCTCCCGTATCTTCAAGATAATCGTGATCGGTGACTCCAATGTGGGCAAGACGTGCCTGACCTACCGCTTCTGCGCCGGCCGTTTCCCGGACCGCACCGAGGCTACTATCGGGGTGGATTTCCGAGAACGAGCGGTGGAGATTGATGGGGAGCGCATCAAGGTGAGCGGATGGGGGACTGTCAGGAAAGAAGGACGCCCTGGGGTGACAGTTCCCAACCTCACTGTGGGTTAATCGCTGGCCGTGTGCGAGGTGTGCGCTCCGTTTTTTCTCAAGCCGATGTAGAGATTGGAGTTGGGGATTGGAAGGATTTATCTATAACAAACTTATAAGGCAGTGCTCCGCAAACTTTAGTGCCCCGCGATTTACCTGGGCAACTTGTGTTTTTTTAAAAATGCAGATTCTAATTCGGTACGGAATCAAGTGATGCAGATACAACTAGTCCATGAACCATACCTTGAGAAGCAAGAGTGTAGAAGGTATCCATTGGCAGTGTCTCCTGTGTTGGGAGTCAGTGAAGTAAGACCGAAGGAAAAAATGAAATTTCTCAAGCATGGAAAAGTCGTTTAATAAGTATTACTTATTAAACAGGCATCTGAGCACTGCCCTAGACATTGTGGAAGTAAAACCTTGTTGCCCTTGAGGAAGTAGTTAGGTATTCTCTTGCATGCAGTTTTGCCACAGAAGTTTCTGTATGACATTGACTTGTTTAGAAGAATCTATTTTCCTGCAGAAACATTCTATACATGACAGTTCCTACTTGGTTTGCCAAAAACGCATTCTTGGTGCCACCCTCTCCCAGTTCTTAATTCAGACCCCAGGAAAAGCTCTGCCTTCCGTATACTGCATTTACTTATTTGCTTTAAATTAAGATGTTCATCTTTACCTCGGTCCCCCTGGGGGGGGGGGGGATAGATTCATGTCTTCATTCTTTCCCTCACATCCTTGAGGCGAGAACAATTTATTTGTTCTCTAACCACTGCCCTTCCCCACCATCCTCAAAGGGGTTTAAATGCTAATGATGTAAAGGAGAAATTGGATTGAAAAGAAATCAGCCTTCTATAGGTCCTTTTGCCTTTTAGTTTTTACTTTAATTTTTTATCATCCCATTCAGGTTGCCAGTGGTGGTCCTTTGGGTATACTGTAATAGGGAGTTAAGAAAGACCTGTATGCATTACAGAGGAAAAGACCTGGTAAGAAGAGACTGAACATTTTTCATCAGAATTAGGTTGGGCCCAGAAGCCTGGGGGTGAGGAAGATATTGGGGCTTCTGAAGTTTGAGAGAGAGGTTAGTTGGGGAAAAACAGAAGTCCTGGGAGAGAGTGCATGGGCTTTGGAGCCCAACTGGCTCGGCTCAGATCTGAACCTATGAAAGGGTAAGGATGGGCTATGTGTCCTCAGAAGGGTGACTATGTTTGCTCAAGACTGTCCCAGTTTTAAAATGAAGTCCCACATCCCAGGAACCCCCTCAGTCTCAGGCGAACTGGGGTGGTTGGTTACTGTAGTCCTTAGGTTGCTTAATCTTTCAGAGACCATTTTCTCTTCTGAAAAATTGGGATAATGCCATAAGAGATTAGATGAGAGCATATAGGAAGCACCTGATTTACAACTGATAATCTTAAGATGATTCTTCTCTGGTGGCTTTACATCATTGTTCCTCTTTGGCACAGTCATTTTTGTGGCTGTGCATCCAGAGTGTGAAGCACAGATAAAGTAGGGCATATGCAAAAGGTGAGAGAAATTCCCCCAAAAGCATGATTTTAAAGAAATAAGTAGAGGGAATGGAGGCAGGAGAGGAGTTGGGAATTTCCTTCCTTACCTACTTTTGGGTTGCCATTTGTACTTTAACATCTCAGATGAATCAGGTGCAAATTTAAGCGGTATTTATATTGAAAAAATACAAAACATGTCTAGTGTCTAAGTTGAATACTTAACTACTGGGGTAAGTGCTGGCAGTCATAAGTGAACCAGAACCATAAATGGATGAATCTGGGAGCAAGAGTTTATTCTTCTGGTTAAGAGAAGTATGATAGGGTGCCTGGGTGGCTCAGTTGGTTGAGTGTCCAACTTCGGCTCACGGTTCTCACGGTTCTTGCTCATGGTTCGTGAGTTCAAGCCCCACGTGGGGCTCACTGCTGTCAGCACAGAGCTGGCTTTGGATCCTCTGTCTCCCTCTGTCTCTGCCCCTTCCCTGCTCATGCTCTCTCTTTCAAGGGTAAATAAAATAAGCATATTAAAAAAAAAAAAAGATATTAAAGGAAAAAAAAAGAGGAATAAGGAGAAAACATTTTTTTTTTTCTGGGATTATTCCTCCTGAGCTTCAGCTTAACCTGTTTGGTTGGTAGAGGCCTGGAAACTGAGTTCCTTTTTCTTCTTTCTAAGGCCTTAGCCATTGACTTGTACCTCCAACTTTTAAGACTTGAAAGATTTCTTTTGTGGTCGAAAAAGACACTTACAGAAATACTCTTTTTAAAAATGCTTTTGAAATGTTTATTTATTTTTGAGAGAGAGAGACAGAGACAGAACATGAGCAGGGGAAGTGCAGAGGGAGGAAGACACAGAATCTGAAGGAGGCTCCAGGCTCTGAGCTGTCAGCACAGAGCCCAATGTGGGGCTCGAACTCACAGACCTTGAGATCATGATCTGAGCTGAAGTCGGACGCCCAACCAACTGAGCTACCCGGGTGCCCCCCTTACAGAAATATCCTGAGATTTCTGTAGTAGAAAAGGATAGGTCTATATTGGACATTTTTTTCCCAAAGCTTTAAGAAACACAGACATTGCAAAGCAGCCATATGTTATATATTGGACATTTTTTAAAAAACTGTTTTAGTGTCTTAAAAAAAACTGAAGTGAATGTAGAATTATGTCATGTGCTGCTCCTGCTTTTTCTTTGTTAATCTGCAATACATCTTAAGTGCTGCTGAAATGTTCATACGTATTTTCTCTTTGGAAAATTTTTAGCCTGATCTGAAATGACATGTCTTTTCATTTTTCATCTTCAATCGAAAGCTGGAAAGCTTTATGTTACTTTACTGATAAAATGATATTCTAGACATTTTTATTTGGTAAAAGTGAGATATTGTGTTGAATGTTTCTAATTCCAGACTAGAAATTTTTCAGAGAGTGTGTCTTATGGCAGTGCCCTTTCAGTTAAAATGTTTTGTGAAATGTAACAAAGTCTATATTTGTTAATCTGTTCCTAAGTACTATATATGTATGGTTGGAAGAGCAGAATCTTGTTTGCAGAATTTTTGAAGTTGAATAAAATTATAAACTGAATTCCTTAAATAAAAATACATTTGATTTTTAAATTAAGACTCAACCCTAATCCTTATGCTCCATCCTTGTAATGTGTATCCCCATCATACCTAGCTGTATTCCTTTCATACAAGCATTTTACGGTGAGACACCAGCAGAATCATGAAAGCCTCATGTTGCATTTGGTCCATCTTCTCACTAGGGGGCAGCAGTTTCTATTTGAACATTGGGATGGCTTCCTTTACAGAGGTATGACATTTTGCCATGTTAAATACAAGATGTTAATATTAACTAAAGGAAAATAATCAGTACCTCTCCCCCATTGGTACAACAAACATTTAATGAGTGATTGCATGAAAGATGACATTTTTGTTAGTCACAAGAATTATGATACACTGTAGGGGTTGGCAAATTATGCTTGAGGGCTAGATATGGTCTGCTGCCTATTTTTACGTGGCCTGCAAGCTAAGAATGATTTTTACTTTTTTATTTTATTATTTTTTAAGTTTTTAAATTTATGTTGAGAGCGGGGGAGGGGCAGAGAGGAGAGAGAGAATCCCAAGCAGACTCTGCATTGTTGGCACAGAACCCAGCAGCATGAATCCATGAACCATGAGATCATGACCTGAGCTGAAATCAAGAGTCGGACGCTAACCCCGATTTTTACTTTTTTAAATGGTTGGGGGGAAAAATCATAAGAATATGGTTTTATGACAGGTGAAAATTACGTGAAACTCTGATTTTAGAGTTTGTAAACAAAGTATTGCAACACAGCTATGCTCGTGTCTGCATTTTGGGCTTGCTTTTGTGCTCCAGTGGCAGAGAGGAGTAGTTGTGACAGGGATGTTAGCCCCACACAACCTAAGATACTCACTGTTTTGACCTCTTACAGAAAGAGTTTGCTGACCCTGATATAGTGCATAAATGAATTACTGTCCTAGATTAGGATAAGATTTATGTACCTAAAAAGGTGACCAGCAAAACCAGGTGAAGAATGAGTGCCGAGTTATTGTTTGGGTGTGGGTGGAGGAATCCTTTGTGCTTGGGGTGCTAGGTGCAGTCCCACTGCGGGGGGGCGGGTTTTCTGATAAGGACCATTAGCAGGATGCTCCCGTGGGATCAGAGGTTCTTGTGGAAAGGTGGCAAGTGAGAAGAGTATGCAGGTATTGGTAGCAACGTTTGTGAAGAGTTTGAAAAAAAAAGCTAAAGAGTCAACTTCAGGTGCTCCTGGGTGGCTCAATCGGGTAAGCATCCAAGTTTGGCTCAGGTCATGATTTCAAAGTTTATGAGTTTGAGCCCCGCATCGGGCTCTGCTGTCAGCATGGAGCCTGCAGATAGATCCTCTGTCTCCCCACCGCCCCCCCCCCCCGCCCCTAACCCAAACGCATGCGTGCACACAGACTCTCTCAAAAATTAATAAACATTAAAAAAATTATTTAAAAAAAGAGTCTAGACTTTATTTTGTATGCATGGCAAAAAGTCCAGGTGTTTTAGGAAGATAAATGTGGCAGCAATTGAGAATGAATCTAGAATAAGATACAGTTTGCCCCCTGACCTGGTTTTCTATCTACATTCTCTCCCTTGGTAGTCTCTCAGTGTCAGCTGTCACATCCGTGGAGATAACTTCCAAATCTTTGTCTAGCCCACCTCTCTCCCTGTCTTACTGTGCATTTCCTACTGTCTTCTAGACATGGCTATTTGGATAATCTCTCCTTCGCCTAGAATGTCTGAAGTGAGTTCATCTTCCCTGGCAAATCTGTTTATCCTGTTTCTCCCCACATCACCTAGGTTGTCATGATGGCATCCCTCCTCATCTTCGCAGCCTTGTCCCCTTTCTTTTGCTCCCTAAATCCAGCTGGGTCTCTACGTGCATGATTCTGTAATCCATCCTTTCTTCAAAATCCTAGTTTTAAAAAATCCCTCTGGTCTGTTGCAGCAGCTCAACTCATCTTCCATGGCCAGTCTTCAGTGAACCTGTTTTATACATTGTTGCCAAAATGCCAGATTAGTGTTGCACTCTAGGGAGATTAATGTTCTCTGCCTCAGATACCCTGGGTAGTTCTCCACCATATTGTAAAATTCCAACTTTTAAAATTAACGTAGGACTTCCTTCCTTTTGCTCCAGACTGCCTTTCAGACTTTTTTTCCCATTAATTTCCTTCAAGTACCCTAAAGTCCAGCCACTTGTTTGCTGATCCCTATGTTTTCCCCTTGCATGCCCCACTGCTTGCCTGGAACATTCCCTCTGCCCATATTTCACCACATGTAATTCTTCCCTATTCAACTCAGTGTGTCTGTCAAAAATATCACACCCCTCCTTCTCCATTCTATTTCTTCCTTCTATGAATTCCCTTTAGCAATTTACCTGAGACTTTAAATGATCTCTTTCCTCATTGTATTATGTAGGTGTTTCTTCCTCTTTTATTAAGTCTTACTCAGTCTTAGAGCAGGATCCATGTCTGGAAATGCCATAGACTTTTTCGGATGTCTAGCTCCGTTTCTAAACTATGGCGTACTCAGGGAATACATGTTGAATGTATGGAAAAAAGGAGATCAGATGGTAAGCTACTCTGGAAATCTAGAATTGAGGTGATAAGGGAAACTAATGGAAATTTGGTAGCTGATCAAAGAAGGAAGATCATTTGGATTAATACTTTTATCATTTTCAGTCAGGCAAAAACAGTATTAAATCAGTTTAGACAGATCATCTTTCATTTTGGTGATAATACTACTAAAAAAACTTTCATCAACAATAAGAATCTACTGTTAGTTTTTTGCAAATAATAAGGTTGAAATTTTTGTTGGAACTTCTATTGGAATTTAAAGTAGAGATTTTTGAAATATTATTGAAATATGTTTCATGTTCATATAATGTTTAAAATGGGAGTAATATCTATGGGAGCATGCATTAGCCATTTTCCATAAAACATTAACTATTTTTTTAATGTTTATTTTTGAGAGAGAGAGACAGCATGAGTGGGGGAAGGGCTGAGAGAGAGAAAGAGAGAGAGAGAGAGAGAGGGTGAGTGAAGGAGACACAGAATCCAAAGTAGGCTCCAGGATCACAGCACAGAGCATGACATGGGGCTCGAACCCACAAACTTCAAGATCATGACCTGAGCCAAAACCGGATACTTAACCGACTGAGCCACCCACGTGCCCCTAAAATATTAACTATTAAATTGGGAAAAATTGCTCTGAAAATACTTCCTAATTAAACCAGACAAAAGCGTGTCACTTCGTTAGTTTCCTAAGTGTTATTCTCCTTTGTTAAACACTGTGAACCACTCTACTCAAAGCTTAACCTCAAGACTTTTCTAAGCTGTCATGGGGTTTGTTCTCTACCAAGTCTCTCCCCGTTGGTTTCTCTCTCTTTAGGTCAAACTTTGTTTTGCCCTTCATGGCTGACAGTGTTTGTCATCTGTCCTGTCCTTTCTTTTCTGAGTCTCTGACTGCTCTTCCCGCAGACCCTTTGCCCTCGCCTCATGTTCCATGCAGGCTTGAAGGCTGCAGACCATGTGGCAGTGTGCCTTTGCCTGAGCTCTTGTGTCAGCAATTCTGTTAGGAAATTCTGAAGCTTCTTTTTAAATAATCCTTTGTAAGTGCCTCGTTAACTTAGTAATTACTTTTATGGCTTTCCAGTAAAGTGTGAAGAGTTATTATTTCAGACCCCTTGTTTCCTGGAAGTCTTGATATGGTAGAATGCACACTTATGAACAAGATTGATGGGAAGCAGAGAACTGTTGAGGCAGGCCCATCCTAAAACAAACAAATGGTTTTCTTAGGAATAAACATCCTCATCATCACGTTGAGGGCTTTTGCAGTTCTTTGAGGCAGGTCTAAATTCTGTGTAAGCACTAATTTTTTGTTTAGTTTGTTTTTATAGAAGTGGTTGCTTGTTATGAAAAACAAAAGTAGAAATAAAGGGGGAAGTTGCCTTAAAGACAGCTATGTTTAATGTGTTGGTATATTTCCTTGTGTGCTTTTCATTTATTTAAACTTATAAATATTCTCTGCTTAAAACATTATAAGTCATTCTTCATTGATGAAATGGTTTTTGAATACCTGAGCTACAGGAAATGTTAAAAAAGAAAAGGTCAGCTGCAGTTTCTTTGGACAGCTTTTATATGGGTCATCAAATTATTCCCCAAATACCTTTCTAAATGTTAAAGATACAGTTTGGTGTGGGTTTTTTTTGATGACTCTAAAAAACTGAAATATAATTCAGATACCATAAGATTTACCCTGTTAAAATAATATAGTTTATTGGCTTTTGATATATTCACGAGGTTGTGCAACCATTATCACTATCTGCTTCCAGAACTCCAAAAAGAAACCCTGTACTCATTTTAACAGTCATTCCCCATTCTTACTCTACCCTCACCACCAGTCTACTTTCTGTCTCTGTGGATTTGCCTCTACTGGACATTTCATATAGAGAGAATCTTATAACATGTGGCCGGTGGTGTCTGGCTTCTTTCACTTAGGATAGTGTTTTCAAGGTTCATCCGTGTTGTAGCATGTATCAGTACTTCATTCCTTTATTTTAATTTTTTAATGTGTATTTATTTTTGAGAGAGAGAGACAGAGCATGAGTAGGGGAGGAGCAGAGAGAAAGGGAGATGGAGAATCCAAAGCAGGCTGCAGGCTCTGAGCTGTCAGCACAGAGCCCAACACGGGGCTCGAACCCAACGAGCCATGAGATCATGACCTGAGCCGAAGTTGGATGTTTACCTGCCTGAGCCACCCAGGTGTCTCAGTACTTTATTCCTTTTTATGGCTGAGTAATATTCCATCACATGGACATTTTGTTTAGTCTTTCATCAGTTGATGGATATTTGGGTTGGTTCTATCTTTTAGCTATTACAAATACTGCTGCTATGAACATTTGTGTACAAGTTTTTATGTGAGCATGTCTTTTCAGTTCTCTCATATACACCTGGGAGTGGTAGTGCTGGGTCATATGGCAACTCTCTCTTTTTTAAAATAATTTATTAAAGTGAAATTCAAATAAAAAATTAACCATTTTAAAGTAAACAGTTCATTGACATTTAGTAGATTGGTAATGTTGCATAACCACACCTCTGTCTAGTTTCAAAATATTTCAATCACTCTGAAGTAAAACCCCTCACCCTGAACAGTTTCTCCCCATTTCCCAGCCCTGGCAACCACCAAGTCTGTGTTCCATCTCTATGGCTTTTTCTATTTGGGAAATTTTGTATAAATGGAACCACAGAATATATGTCTGGCCTCTTTCACTTAGTGTATTCTGGAGGTTCACCTTTGTTGTAGCAAATATCAGTAGTTTATTCCTTTTTATGGGTAAGTAATAGTCCAACTTTTTGAGGAATGGCCAAACTGTTTTCTAAAGTGGCTGTACTATTTTACATCCCCGCCAGCAATGTATGAAGGTTCCAGTTTTTCTACATCTCTGCCAACACTTGTTATTGGCCATTTTTTGTTGTTGTTGTTTTTTAATGGCCATCTTAATGTGAGTGTAAAATGGTGTTTCATTTGTTTTTGATTTGCATTTCCTTGATTGCTAATGATGTTGAACATCTTTTTATGTGCTTATTGGCCATTTGTATATTTTCTTTGGAGAAATGTCTGTGCAGATTCTTTGTCAATTTTTTAATTGGGTTACCTGTCCTTTTATTATTGAGTTGTAAAAGATATTAAGTATTTTGAATAGTAGACCCCTGTCACACATATTATTTGCAGGTATTTTCTCCCATTTTGTAAGTTGTCTTTTCACTTTCTTGATAATATTCTTTGAAACATAAACGTTTTTAATTTTGATGAAGTCCAATTTATTTTTTCTTTGATGGCTTGTGCTTTAAATATCATTGTCTAACCTGGTGGTCACAAATATTTATCCCTATGTTTTCTTCTAAGAATTTTACAGTTTCAGCTCTTACATTTAGGTTTTTTATCCATTTTGAATAAGTTTTTATATATGGTGTGAGGTTGGGGGTCCAACCTCATTTTTTGTATGTTGTCCCAGCACTATTTGTTAAAACAACTACTCTTTCCCCTGTTGAATTGTCTTGGCACTCTTGTTGAAAATCAGTTGACCACAGATACATGGATTTATTTCTGGACTCTCAGTTTTGTTCTGTTGATCTATATGCCTAGTCTTACTCTAGTAGCACAAAGTCTTTATTATTGTAGCTTTGTTTAATAAGTTTTGACAGCTATCGTTTGAAGCATTTTTAATTGTTTGTTGAGTGTTTTTATTCTTAACCTGTTAGTTGAGATAAAAAAGTTGTATTTCTTTTTTTAAAAGAAAAGTTGCATTTTTAAAGAATTAGACATTTACTTTATTAGCTCTTTGCATGCACAGTGTAGCTAGTCTATTAATACTTATTTTTTTAGGTCTGAAACTAAACTTTGCTTTCACCGTTGAAGAAGCCAAGGTCTAGAGGTAAAATAGTCACCTACTGGCACATAGTTGGCATTGAATAAATAATCGTTGATTTAAACAGTTTAGTTGTTAGTAGTTATTAATTTGCTTTGCTGACAATCGTTTGCTTCTATCTCTGACTTATATGATACTAAGTCTTCATGGCCTATCTGCCAGTTATGTTGCTTACATCACGAAGGGGGTATTTTATAATAATTTATTTTGTGACATCTCTAGGAATGTATTGAGGCAAAACCTTGTGATTTGATGAGTAAATTACCCCTTGAGTGTAAGGGGTAAAGGTTTTAAAGAGTGTACATGGTAAGTAATTTTACGATGCCATTTAGCTACATATAAGAGAAGTTCAGCTATAATGATTTAACCGTGTAAGGTTTTATTTTTCTCATGGAATAAGGAGACCAGAGGCAGCAGTCTGTATGATGGTACTGTGTGATTCCAGGTCTGTGTAGACTTCCGCCATTCTTGTGTGTGGCTTTCTTCTCCACGGAGGCTCATACAATAGTTGCTGAACCTCCAGTCATTATATCCCATTCCAGGCAGAAAGGGTATGGTGAGAGAGGTGCAAAAGGCACGTGCCCAATGCTCCTATCTTTTTTTTTTTTTTAAATTTTTTTTTTTAACGTTTATTTATTTTTGAGACAGAGAGAGACAGAGCATGAATAGGGGAGGGGCAGAGAGAGAGGGAGACACAGAATCAGAAGCAGGCTCCAGGCTCTGAGCCATCAGCCCAGAGCCCGACGCGGGGCTCGAACTCACGGACCGTGAAATCGTGACCTGAGCCGAAGTCGGACGCTCAACCGACTGAGCCACCCAGGTGCCCCAATCTTTTTTTTTTTTTTTTAATCACACATCTGTAGTTTTCCTGGAAAATCCCAATGAAAGACTGTCTACAAATTATTGGCTAGAACTATGTGATTTGGCCTCCCTTAGTTCTAGAAGAGCCTGAGAAATCAAGTTTGTAGAGTACTTTATATTTCTGCCTGGAGCAAAATTTGGTTTATGTTAATTAGAAAGGGAGAATATTAAGGAAATGGAGAAATTTGGTCTCAAAAAGAACTGCTAGGGGCACCTGGGGAGCTCAGTCTGTTGAGCGTCTGACTTTGTCTCAGGTCATGATTTCTCAATTCGTGAGTTCGAGCCCCACATCAGACTGCTGCGGTCAGTCTGTCAGCACAGAGCTCGCTTTGTATCCTCTGTCCTCCTTTCTCTGCCTCTCCCCTGCTTGCACTCTCCCCAAAATAAACAAATACTTAAAAGAAAAATTAACTACCCCAAAAAAAAAAAACCTGATAAAAATTAGGGTAGCATGGGAGTGCATGGCTGACTCAGAAGAGCACGCGACTCTTGATCTCAGGGTTGTGAGTTCAAGCCCCACATTGGGTGCAGAGATTACTTTAAAAAAAAAAAAACAACTTAAGAAAATTAAGATACCATGGAAGAGATTGGTGACCAATATTTTCATCCCTAATCACACTTTTAAGGTGTATTTATTCATTCATTACATCTTAATTGAGCACTTACTATATGTCGCCATATCCTGAGCAATTTGTATCTTATATTCTACTTACTTTTTGGGCCATCTGCAGAATCTCCTCATTTTACTCTTCTTTGGTGTTGCTTTGTGAGAAATCACCAGTTTAGGCTTCCAGTCCATACCGTGAACATTTATAAATAGTACAAGTCTGTCAATCAAAAGTCATCTAATAAGCAAGGGGTGCTTGGGTGGCTCAGTTGGTTAAGTGTCGATGTTGGCTCAGGTCATGATCTCTCGGTTCGTAAGTTTGGGCCCCGTGTCAGACTGTGCCTACAGCTCAGAGCCTGGAGCCTGCTTTGCATTCTGTGTCTCCCTCTTTCTCTGTCCCTTCCCCACTCATGCTCTGTCCCTCTCTCACTCTCAAAAATAAAAAAAAAAATTAAAAAATTTAAAAAGAAAGTTATCTAAGCAAATTGACCTCTAGTCTTTTCCACTGAGATCAGTATCCTCATCATTTAACTTCTTTAGGCAGTAAGCAAAGGTAAGGTAATTCAGTATTTTAAGATAATTATAACACATGACTTATATTTAGCTTTACATATAATTTTCCTCAACTCCCCCATATTTGGACTGGGAGATATTGGAATAGTCTTGTTGGTTGAGATGTTTAGGTTAAATAAGTGATTTTCTAGCCTTTTATAATTTTCAAGGAGGATTTTGTATTTATATTACATATATATATACAATCTATATTATGTATAAATTGTATATATAATATATACATATATATGTGTGTGTGTGTGTGTGTGTGTGTGTATATATATATATATATATATATATATATATAGTGTGGGGACTAGACCTAATGACTGTTAGTATCTGTCCTAAGTCTATTTTAAAGTTAGTCTGGTGAAAGGTAGAGAAGGGCATATGGTAACCAAATTTACAGGGATTAGACAGTTAACGTGTTTGTTAAAACCTGATATATTTTTATTTAATATTTTAGAATCAGTTTTTGAGGTAAATTTCCTCCAGACAAATTTAACTTACTGAAATTTAAATGCTAAATTGAAATATTTGTTCTGATACTTGCATTAATTATGAGGTAATTAGTGTCATGAAATCTGGATCCCATAAATTACACTGAAAAGGCATTATGGAAGGGAACAAAGTAGTGTAAGTGAAGACGTACTAAAGACCATGCAGAGTTGATTAAAATTTTCAATATGTATGATTGGAATGAAATGTTCAGTTTTCTCTCCTTTTTCACTTTCAGATCCAGTTATGGGACACAGCAGGACAAGAACGATTTAGAAAGAGCATGGTACAGCACTACTACAGAAATGTACATGCTGTTGTCTTCGTGTATGATATGACCAACATGGCTAGTTTTCATAGCCTACCATCTTGGATAGAAGAATGCAAACAACATTTGCTAGCCAGTGACATACCACGGATTCTTGTTGGAAATAAATGTGACTTGAGAAGTGCCATTCAAGTACCTACAGACTTGGCACAGAAATTTGCTGACACACATAGTATGCCTTTGTTTGAAACCTCTGCGAAAAACCCCAATGATAATGACCATGTGGAAGCTATATTTATGACCTTGGCTCATAAACTTAAGAGCCACAAACCATTAATGCTTAGTCAACCCCCCGATAACGGAATTACTCTGAAGCCTGAACCAAAGCCTGCAATGACATGCTGGTGCTAAGTAACAGTCTTTATTATACTATCTAATTTTGACAAAAGAAATACTTTTGAAGTATGACAGTGATAAGTCATAAGATTTAATCTCAAGTATAATGGATCATCCTGACACTTTACTATTTATCATTGTCATGCTGATTTTTTGTATTTTGTATCTACTTAATTAAGTTTGTCACTGTGACAACACAGGGAAAAAGTTGGTTTTCATGTGAGGTTGAAAATGAAGCAAAGGTAGAATGAATCAGAACATTTTTCCATTGAGAACCCAAAGAAGGAGGCTTCAGATGAGAGCATGATCGTATTTTAGGAGTAAGTGACTGTTCAATCCTGTATTCATGGGATTGAAAAAAAAAAATTAAAGGTTTAGGACATACTTCCTAGGTATGTCCTTTGAATGGGAAGTGTTCTCAATAGGATAAACCTGGTATTTGCCTCTGCCTATAGTTCTTTCTTTGTATTATTGATGTATTTAATTGCATTATTATTGGTACATTTTAGAGCCAAGACTTTATGTCGTTCCAGTGGGAGGAGAAGGCATGGAATGTTTTCTGGTTCTCAGTGCATAAAGAGTGACTTTTCCAGTGATTCCAGATGCTTGATATTTCTAATCAGTATCAATCATATCTACAGAAGTCATTGTTACTTTTAAAAGAATAATTTGTTTTCTTACTAATTTCTGTTAAAATACACAAAAATAAGTCTGACTTTAATGAAAATGAAGCGACATAATAAGGTGCTTTATATTTTATTTTGATATCTTTAGTGAAAAACCAATTGAAAACATTTGAGGAGTTGTAACTTGGGAGGAAAATAGTTAAACGTGGTTCCTGGCTACCACAGGAGACCTATTCTTAGCTCTTCGTAATTTCAGGCTCTATATCTGGCATAGTATCTCTTGTTCTCTTCCACAGTCAGTTAATTTAATAACTAAAGGTTGAATTAACAACTCAACTTCTATTTGGAGTGTAGCTCTGAGGGCATACCTCTAATTGCTATGAGTCTACATATATTTCTGTAATAGTATTGTGTTACAGTATATCAGTTTTTTAAATCTTTAAATTTTATGGTCACAACAAACTATTCCTCCTCAGTATGAAAAATAAGTTAAATATTGAAAAATACCTTGTCTCTCTCCCTCAGTTGTGGAAAGAATAGTTCAAGAAGTTTTTTTTACCCTAAATACTTTTATTTTGAGTTTGAGACTTTGCACATTGAAAATAGTAAGCTTGCATATAAAGCTATTACATGAATGGAATGTAAGCCATGAACTTTGAAGGGTGCACATTCACTGATTCTGATAGATTGCCGTCCTTGGTAATTCTAGAGGTAATTAAGCCAAAAGATGATTGTACTTAGAATATTTTCAGAATGTGGTAAATCAATGAACTATGTTATCTAGTGTAGTTTAGGATTTTTGTTTAATCATTACGGTGGTCCTAACTGGATAATCTAATTATAAAAACAAGATAATTCTATTAAATGAAATAGCTGAAAGTAATAATTTTAGAAAATAATTACTCAATTTTAAATATTAGAGCTTAAGGAAAAACAGGTTGGCTTTATCTGTGTCTAGGGAGATTAATCCACTTTCTTATCTTGCTAGAATTAAAAATGGTTTGAATTTAAATTAATGTTGCTTTGTAACTATTTTTATAGTAAAACAATGACAACTGTGCTAATTGTGGTGGGTGTCGCAGTTTTTTAAAGAAGGGAATCTGCTTATTGCTTTTAAAACATTTTCTGAAGTGTGGGAAGAAAGTTTACAAACTTTCCACACACATTTCTGTTTTTAAGTGCTGTTAATAATGGTTAAAAAAAATTATTTAACTTTGTTTCTTTTTTTAAGAACTTAGTAACAGGTATCCTTTACAGTTCTGTGAAAGGACTTAGTTTTTCACTTTAATATTTATTAATTTTGAAATATTTGTATCTCATTTGTAATGATTTACTGTTTTAATTTTTTCTACATATGTTTTTATTTTTTAAAAGAGCATACTTATCAGTTGGGGGATAAAGCTTTTAGATATTTTCCAAAATATTTATAAAACATTTCATTGTTGAGAAATCACTTCCAGAATGGTGGCTATCAAACAAATAATTACAAATTTTTAAAGCACAAGTCACATTTTGTAACTCCTATGTGAATTTATTTTAACTGTGACCTTTAATTGAAAACATCAGATATGTTTTGGAAAAGTCTTAATTTGAGAACACTGAAGGAAGCTAATCCAGAATCTAATGTAGTTAGCTATTAATGATGATGCTTTATTGACAGTATATTGCTAATATGTTTCCTCACAAAATCTAAAGTTAAGTAATTTCATTGTGGAATAGTGTCACTGTAATGTTTCCCTTATGAAGTTCAATAAACCAGGTTTGCCATAAAGAAATTGTGTTTTATTCCCTTTGTTTGGTTGTTAGGATGATTGCAGAATAAAACAAAAAAATTTGTTTTGTTCCCCCTGGCCTCCAGGTAATTAGACATTAGTATAATACATTAGAAACAAAAACTAACCTATTGGAAATCTATTTGGAACTACATTTGGGGTTAAAGAACTTTTCAGAAAGGGGCACCAGGGTGGCTCATTCAGTTAAACATCCGACTTCGGCTCAGGTGATGATCTCATGACGCACGAGTTCAAGCCCCACGTCGGGCTCTGTGCTGATGGCTCAGAGCCTGGAGTCTGCTTTGGATTCTATGTCTCCCTCTCTCTCTGCCCCTCCCCCACTTGAGCTCTGTCTGACTCTCTCAAAAATAAATAAACGTTAATAAACAAAAGACTTTTCAGTAAAAACCCTAAATATTAAAATTGGTTGATAGGGTAGGTTTCTACTTTGTATGGCTGAGTAATCAACTTATTTTAAGAACACTTCAGGGCAAACAGCAGATACTGTAAGAGTGATCAACATCTCTAGATCTTGAGGCAGAACAATTTAACAGAATGAATAATTATAAAATATATGAGAAAAAAGAGAAGGAAGTGCATTGTAGGTATAAGATTGCAATTTCTACATTCAAGTCACTGATTCAGGCCCTTTAGGAGAGTGTAGATGGGGACTTGGGATCTCTGAAGTTGATACTACTTTACCTGGTCAGTTTATTTCACACATAAGTTATTCTTCTGTTGAAACAGAAAATTACATTCTTCATGAAAGACTGCTTTCTTAATCAGATATTAAAACAGTAAGTTGGTCAGGTCTTTCGGGGGCAAATTTGCAGAGCCTATGTAGCAAGAACTAATTGATTTGAATAATCTGATTTATCAAACATTTGTTAAGTACTTGCCGTATGTTTTTCAGTTGTGTTGGGCATTGAGCTATGTAAACGAATAAGACTGTGTCCTTGAACTTATAAAATAATATATAAATGAGCGGGAATTCTATACGATAACATGGTAAATGTAATCAAGGAGACAACTACTTAGGACAATGAGCACAGAGAATGGAGCCATGTTTTGACTTTGATGCAGGGGAGTGAGTGCGGTTAAATGAAGGGCTGGTGAGAACAGTGGGAAACAAGGCTGTCAAGACAGGTTGTGGTTGAGCCGCCATGTTGTCATGTACTGGGTAGGGGAGTAGATTAGGACTGACTTTGGTGCAGGTATCAGAAACTCTGTTTGAACTAGCCTCGTAGCGGAGATTTATTGAGAAGGGTTTGACTTGTCCCACTGGACTCCAGGACAGGGATGCAGCTGGACTCAAAGAAAAGCTGGGATTGAGCACTCAGTTTCCTAACTCTGGCCTCAAGCTTCTCTGCACATCCTCATTCTCTCTCTTTTATAACTGGATTTCTCCCCTTTCCTGGTTCAGTTGGCAGAAAATGTGGACACTGCTTCTGAACTTTTGTATGCTGCAGGCATTCAAAGAGAGATGAACTGATTGTCAGTCCTGAGTCGATATTTCTGGAATGGACTGTTTTTGGCCTGGCTAGTGTTAGATACCCAGTCCAGGACCAATAGCCTAAAAGAAAAAAAAAAAAAATCAACTAGATCGTTTCCATATTTGGATATTTGGCGGGGGGGGGGGGCGTGATTTTGGAGAAGGAAAGGAAAAAAGGATAGCCACATGAAAACATTTGAGCTTTACTATAAAGGCAATGGATAACTAAAGTGTTAAGGCAAAGTGGTGAGTGGGACCACCAGATTTATGCTAGAAATTCCAGTAGCAATGGGAAGGGTATGTAGGAATGGAGCCATGGTGGCCAGGTAATTTACCATAAGAACCTAAAAAAGAGGTTTCACTGGGACATTGGGAAAAGAATATAGATTGGAGACGCTTCAGGGTTAAAATCCCCAGGAGTTGAAGACTAATTAAATATGTTGTTAAGGCTAAGGTAATAAATTTAATTTCACAAAGCTGTTAGTATGGTTCTTCTCTAGAGCTACACACTGCATTCATGTATGTAGCTAGATGTTTTTAAAATGAATGTTTTTAGCCTTATTTTTTGGATTATTGTATTGCTTTACTTTGCCTATATCAAAAGTTTGATTCCTGTGATCTGTCATTTCTGGACGTATTTTTCAAAATTTTGAGTCAGATGAAACTTCTCATTTAAAATTATTAACTTAATACCCTGATGCTATTAGTTGTTTATACTTTTTTAAAAAGTATTTATTTTTTTTAAGTTTATTTATTTATTTTGAGAGAGAGAGAGGGAGCGGGAGGGAGAGAGAGAATCCCAAGCAGGCTTTGCACTGTCAATGTGGAGCCCTACTCCGGGCTCAAACTCATGAACGGCGAGATCATGACCTGAGCTGAAACCAAGAGTCGGACACTCAACTGACTGAGTCACCCCAACCATCCAGGCACTTTGAAATAATTTAACTTTAATTACAGCAGATTTTGTGTATTTTTCTTCGAGTCCTGGAGCATTCTTTAAGTACTAAAACAAACATTGAATTTTCATTTTGGTACTTATTCCATAGAATTAACAGAATGTACAAAAGCATTTCATTACTTCTCTTGGCTCCTCAATCCTTTGAGAGTTTTATTTATCTATAAAATATGGCAAGGGCTTCTTTTTGATTAGATTTTCCACAGAAGGTACATTCACATGGTTCAGGATTCGGACCATGTACAAACGAGTAAACAGTGAAGTCTCCTTCCCAGTCCTCTCAGCCCCCTGGTTCTTCCATCACAAACAACCAGGATCATAAATTTGTTGTTGCTTTACATAACAACAAAATATCCTGAAGATGAGTTCATATTAAAATATATAGGCATCATTCTCACTTAGGCCTCATGGAATTCTTTTAGCCATAATTTATTTAGACAGCCCTCTCTATTGATGGACATTTAGGTTGTTTCCAGTCTTTTGCTATTACAGACAACATTGAGATGAGTAATCTTTTACATAAATCACTTTGTATAAGTGTGAATATATCTGAAGGGCAAATTCCTAGAAGTGGCATTGCTAGATGAAAGGTCTATGCATTTGTGGGTGGGATTTCCTTTTTTTAAATTTTTTAATATTTATTCATTTTTGAGAGAGAGAGGGAGAGAGCGAGCCTGAGTGGGGGATGGGCAGAGAGAGGAGGGCAGAGGATCCAAAGCAGGCTCCATGCTGACAGCAGTGAGCTCGATGTGGGGCTCCAACTCACGAACCATGAGATCATGACCTGAGCTGAAGTCAGACGCTTGATCGACTGACCTACCCAGACACCCCACCGGTGGAATTTCTAATTGCCCTCCTCAGAGGTTGCACTGGCAATGGGAAGAGTCATTGTTTCCTTACACTCTCACCAATGCAGTCTGTTCTCAAAGTTTTTGATCTTTGCAGATCGATAGTGAAAATTTGCATTTCTCTTATTGTGAATAGGGTTGAACATCTTTTTAATAGCCATTTATATTTCCTTTTCTGTTGAATTGTGTGTTCATATCCTTTGTCCTTTTTTTTTTTCTTTTTACTGATTTGTAGGAATACTTTATATATTGGGGAAATTAACTTTTTTGTGATAGGTGTTTTAAATCTTTTTTTTCTAGTGTGCTCTTTGCCAATTGAATATTTATAATGGTTTTGGCATGAATATAATAATTTTAATTTGTCAAACCTAACAGTCTTTTTTATGATTTTAGTTTTGTGTCCCAATTAGAAAAACCTTCTGTGTTTCAGGATAAGAATTCTCACATGGTTTCTTGTAGTACTTTTATAGTTTTTTTTTTCCACGTATAAATGTTTGATCCATTTGAAATTTATTTCAGTGAAACATATGAGATGTGAATCCAACTTTTTCTTTTTAGATGACACCTACTTGGTCTAACACTGTGTTTTGAATAATCTATCCTCTCCCCTTGAACTTGAGGTGCCAACTTGGTTGTTTCCTAAATTCTGTATGTATTTGGGCTTATTGCTGGATCTTCCCTGTTGTTCCATTCATCTACCTATTCATGTGCCATTTGTTTTAATAATTATAGGATATTATTTTAAAATCTGGTAGGATTAGTTCTGCTTTTATTATCTTTTTCCAAAGTTTTCATGGTTGTTGCTTATTTTTCCAACTCAGAATTAGTTTAAGATTGAAAGCCAAAACAACAAGAAAATCCTGCTAGTGTTTTTTATTAAATCTATGTTCAACTTTGAGGTTAAAGAGAATTGCTATCTTTATGCTTTGAGCCTTCCTGTTCAAGGTCATGTTGGGTCTTCCCATTTGTTCCACTGTTGTTTTGTATCCCTCTGGAGCAATTAGGGATTTTTTTCATATTGCTATTCCTCATCTCTTGAGAGGTTTATTTTTTTTTAATCTTTAAAATTTATTTATTTAGTTAGTTATTTTTTACTTTCTATAATTTATTTATTTTTTATAATTTACATCCAAGTTAGCACATGGGGCAATAATAATTTCAGGAGTAGATTCCTTAAGCCCCTTACCCATTTAGCCCATTCCCCTCCCACAACACCTCCAGCAACCCTCCGTTCCCCATATTTAAGAGTCTCTGCCACAACACCTGGGCATTTCTCTTGGCTGCTGTTTTTCCTGTCTTTGTAGTGTCATAAACCAGACAAGAGGCACTCTTTAAGCCTTTGCCCTTATTCCTCTGTTTTTTTCTTCCTGGCTGAACAGTCTTTCCCTTTATGATCTCCTCTTCAGAAGGCACTTGCTTACCCAAACCCGCTTTGCAGGGCCTTGACTGCCCCTGAATTCCTTTAGAGGTACCAGTGACACACCCAATAAACATGGCCAAATCCAAACGCATAAACCTCCTCCCACAAACTTATATTTTCTCCGTTGTTTCCTCCAAACTTCCAGGTTCTACCTGAGGCTCCCCTTTCCCTCATCTCCCACATCTAGTCTCCCACCCAGATCTGTTGTTTGCACTGCCTTTTACCCTTGTGTTTTTTCTCTTCTTTCCGAGACACGTCGCAGGTAGACCCCGAGGTCCTACCACATGGGGATTGAATCCCAGATATTCTAATGGTGAAATCTGTCACTGCCTCCACGTCCCCTCATCTTTAAAAGGGGGCTGACAGGGGCCCCTGGGTGGCTCAGTCAGTTCAGCATCCAATTTCGGCTCAGGTGATGATCTCACGTTCGTTGGTTTGAGTACATCTAGCCTTGTTCTGGCAGTGAAAAGCCTGCTTGGGATTCTCTGTCTCTGCCCCTCCCCACCCCTCTCAAAAATAAATAAACATTAAAAAATGTTTTTCAAAAGGGGTATGACAATAACAAGATGGCCACTGTGAGAATGAAATGGGTTACTACTGTGTGATATCTATTGTTACATAACAATGTTGTCCAAGACTTAGTAGATAAAACCACAATCACTTGTTGTCTCTCACTGTTGTGGTGGGTCAGGAATAGACAGTGGTCCAGCCAGGCAGTTCTGGCTTGGGTCTTTCTCAAGGCAGAGCAGGGGGGACCCTAAGCCCACACTTGGGAAGGCACAGCTGGTGCTCATCTGGCATCACTCTCTCTCTCTCTCTGGAATCTCTGCATGGTGGCCTCAAGGGAGCCAGGCTTCTTATACGGTGGCCAAGGACACCCAGACTAAGTGGCCCAAGACAAACCTGCAGAAGCCCTAGGGGGTTTCTAACTTAGCTCAGAAGTCCTGCCCTAGTCACAAAAACCTGCCTGGGCTTAAGGGGAGGAGATATAAACTCTGAGTGTGCAAGGAGGCCTGTTAAGCTTGTGGACTTAAAAAAAAAAAAACAAAACATCACAGTGAGTGACCATAAAAATGTTTTATGCTATTTGGATGATTCAGTGGTTATCTCACGACACAGTAATTAAAAGACTTATCAAAGTGAAAGACGCACCACACATTTTTCTTTCACAAAGAGACGTGGTTCAAATTGTTGATCACTTCTATAGTACAAGCGTCTGAATGTATTTCATACCAAGAAATACATTTCCTACTTAATAGTTATTTTTAGGAACACCAACACCCTTAATCTCTCTTCCTAATTGCTGTTTGGAAATGTTTCCATCTGGTGTGCTTTTGTTTCTAAAGTCTTTGTCACCTGTAAAAATGCTATCTCAACATTTTGTTCCAACTGGTCTGGAGGGTTAAGCTTACACATTCGTTGTTTGCTGACCTAAACCCGGTAGTTTGTAGCAGAACTAATCTATTTCCCTTGAGATCCCACAGACGCTGGCCTTGAGGAACAAAGAGCCAGACTTTCTGGAAGTTAAGGTCTGACTGCACTTTAAAACAGCTGCCACTGGCCATGGTATCCTCAATAAAAGACACCTGGGAGCCTTGATTCTTGCATGGAAGTGGAGAGGGTGGAGAGTCTGGACTGCCTCGCCAGGAGGCTGTTTATTGGGCTGCAGAAGTATCCTTTACTGAAACACCTGGGAGCCTTGATTACTGGCAGAGCAGAGTAATCTGGAAGCCTTGTCAAGTACAAATGATTAACTATGGAGCACTAGTTTCTCTTGCAAGTAGCCCCCTCACCATTTCCTGTTACTTTCCCCTTAAAAGCCCCCTGCTTGGGGTGCCTGGGTGGCTCGGTTGAGCGTCTGACTTCAGGTTCCGTTCAAGAGTTTGAGCCCCACATTGGTTTCTGTGCTGACGGTTCAGAGCCCAGAACCTGCTTTGGATTCTGTGTCTCCCTCCCTCTCTGCCCCTCCCCTTCTTTCTCTCTCTCTCTCTCAAAAATAAATAAACGTATAAAAAAAAAAATTAAAAGCTCTCTGCTTCACCTGGACTGAGAAGATGGTCTTTGGGATGTTAGTCTGTCATCTTCTTTAGTATTGGCTTTCAAGTGGCCAGCAGTCACTAAGTTTGGACCTGATCCTCTGTCCAGTAACTTTTTTTATTCTATTCTATTTTAAGAGGGAGAGAGAGGGGGCACAAGTGAGAGAGGAGCAGAGAGAGAATGGGGAGGGGGCAGAGGGGGGAGAGAGAGAGAGAGAGAGAGAGAGAGAGAGAGAGAGAGAGAGAGAGAAGAGCTCACCGGAAGCAGGGCTATTGTTCCGGAAGCAGGACTTGTGCTCACCGGATGCAGGGCTCATGCTCACCTCAAGAGAGGCTCCAGCTCACCCCAAGTGGGGCACAAGCTCACCTCAAGTGGGGTTTGATTTCACCCAATGTGGGACCCAAACTAACAAACCATTAGATCAGGACCTGAGCCAAAGTCAGATGCTTCACGACTGAGCTGCCCAGGTGCCCTGCCCAGTAACAATTTTAAAAGCTAGAATTTCCCATTCTGTTTACGAATCCTCCAAACTAGGACTTACCCTGGGCTATGGATCCATTCGTTAAAAATATAAATGCAACATCCAGTTAGTTTGCAAGAACAAAATGGGGAGATGGAAATCTAGCAAATGAATTTCGGTAAAAACCTTTGCATAGTTGACAGATGGAATTGAAAACTCGGCAGCAGGGTTTAATAAGCCTGGTCATGATGTCCTTCTATTTGGACCCAAGAATCTTTGTGAGGTTGTTTTTTTTTTTCCTTTTTTCTTTTTGTCTCCGATAGTCATTGCAAGTATCAACATAAACTGGATTTAGAAATAGATCTTCGCCTTGCTTAATCAGGAAGTATTAGACAAAGATCTTCAAAATAATAAAGCATATTTATTATTAGCAAAATAGGCCTTTGTATGTGGGTGACAGAGAATAAAAAGGTTTTGTGTGGTTAAGTGAAATCAAATACTTCTTTTTTTTTTAAGATTTTTTTAAATGTTTATTTATTTTTGAGAGAGAGAGAGTGCAAGTGGGGGGAGGTGGACAGAGGATTCAGAGCAGGATCTGGGCTGACAGCAGAGAGCCAGACGTGGGGCTCCAGCTCACAAACTGGGAGATCATGACCTGAGCCGAAGTTGGCGGCTCAACCCACTGAGCCATCCAGGCACCCGTAAAATAATTCTTTAAAAACATTCTTTGTTTCACTTCATCCCTTAAGTTTCTGTTTTGTGTACGTTTCTTGCTATCAGTACAGTCTGTGATTATAATTTAGGTGAACCAGTAAACGTGCATTGGAAGCGCTGGCTCACATGCTTTTCCTGATAAGGATGTAGGGTCTCAAGAGTTGGAAAACCACTGACGTGAACACTCTGCCAGCGGGTTGGAAAACGACCTGCCCAGACGGCGCCGCACGGTGTCTCCAGCTTCTCGGCTTTGTGGCTAGGAGCCTTTACTGCGTGGAAAGGGGCGGAGTCAGGAGGCCCTGCTTCAGGGTCCCTGGTGAGCGTGCTCTGTTCCGTCCCTCCCTCCTGGAAGGAGCAGGAACAAGTTTTTCATTAATTCTGCTTATAGCAGCCTTGATTACGTATTGTCTCCACATCTTCACCGTATCTAGTATTTGTCATTTGTTTCCTCCACAATCACCCTCGTTCCCAAAGTGTTCGCCATTTAGAAATCACTCATATTCTTAAGCGATTCCTCTTGATTCTATAATAATTTGGCTCCAAGGGCTTTCAAGAGGAAAAAATTTCCTGATGTGATGGTTGAGTCATGCTTGGTGACAATGAGCAATTCATTCCCAGCACGCGCTGTAGTAACATTACATTAAGACTTTGCGGAGGACATGTGTCTTCTGGGAGTTTTGTTACATGGAAGTAAAAATGAAGTCACTCTGCTTTTAACTCCTTTGCTAAGCTTAACAAAACAAAGCAGCTTTTCTTAATTTAAAGATGATAAAGAACTCAAAGTAGAAGTCCTCATTTTCCTCTCTTGTATCCTGATGGCAAGGAAGTTCCAGTTCCAGCTGAATCTTGGCAAGACTCCTACAAGCCATGTTACACTGCTCGGACTCAGTTTCCCAATCTGCAAAACGGGATCAGTAAAACCTGCCCCCTTTATGCCTTAAAACAGTTATTATTAGATTGACTTATACTAATGAAATCTACTTAGCATCAGTGGGACTTCATTCTGCATCTGACAAAGCAGTTTCTAATCCAAACTTCTGTCTTGTCTCATGTCTCCCTTCATATCCAAATTTCCTACACCCAGAATCTTTTTTTGGCCTTATGAACTGAATTCAAATTAGGTACCCTTGATTTCAGATATCCTCCAAGAAACAAAACACTCAAAAAACCGCTGAACTCTTCTAAACCATGGGCCCCCATCTGGAGTCTCTGAACAGAGTGCAGAAGCTTGCCCAGACTACCTCTGGGGCGCGTGGGTGGGTCAGTCTGTTGAGCATCAGATTTTGGCTCAGATCATGATCTCGTGGTTTGTGAGTTCGAGCCCCACATCGGGCTCTCAGTGTGACGTCCGCTTCGGATCCTCTATACCCCTTTCGCTGCCCCTCCCCCTCTTGTGTTTTTTTTTCTCTCTCTCTGTCCCTCAAAAATAAAATAAACATTAAAAAAAGAAGAAGAAGCTTGCTCAGACTACCTCTTGTTATTTCTTAAAGGTTTTTTCCCTCCGAGGAGACCCATTAACGCCAGGCTCCATAGGCAGGAAACCGATGTCTCTTAGAAGCAGCTTTTCTTTCTCACCCTTGCTTCCTCTCTGAGCCTCAGGACTTCTCACGTCAGTCCAGTTTTTGGAACTTGGACAACAGTAGCTGCCTCAGGGAGGAGGAGGTTCTGGGCTAAGTCTGTTTCTATCTTGGAGGCTGCCTGCTGAGTCACCCTCTCCTATCCTGCCCCCAGCAAGCTCTCTTTATCCATTGGGCAGCATTCCCACCATGCGGAGGACTAAGGAACTTCCCCAAAACCTACAAACATTACTGAGACCTTAAAAAAAAAAAAAAAAAGAGGATTGACCTCAAAACATAAAAATAAAATTAAGAAACATTTAATTAAATGTCTACAAACTAAAAATTATACTTATATTATTAATTGATAAATGTTAATATTCATAAAATAGTAAAATTATATTTGAAAACAATTAGGACATTAGATTATTTCCCTTTAAAAGGCCCATGTACCATGTTTGCTGAGAAACTGATGACACATTAAATTGTTTACTCAGAGCTAAATCATTTTTAAAAGTTTTCAGAAAAGCAGTACTAGGTGTACATTTTCACATTTTTGATATGATGTGTAATGAGACCTTCAAAAGACTGAATGCTTGGAAATTAGAATACAGACTATGTGGTAGATGTTATTAGGCAAAGGTTGTTCATTTCCTGGGTGTTATGTGAATGGTATTAAGGTTTAGTGGGAGAATCTTAGGAGACACTTATGGAAATATTTAGGGGTGAAGTGTCCTGATGTCAGCAACTTGCTTTCAAAATGTTCTGCAAGATAGTGACAACTATATGGGGGAAAGGAGGAGGAACCTTATGAAGATTTGAAGGAAAAGTATTCCAGGCACAGGGGGAAAGCCGTATACACAAAGGCCCTGAGGCAGGACTTAATGGCACTGGGTCCCGTCCAGCTAAATTTTTGTTATTGTTAATCTGGTGAGAATGAAATAGGCCCTCATGATTTGTATTAATCCGCTCATAAGAAGCAACTTTTCATGTATTTATTTTCTGTCGCTCCCTGGTGGTCTAGTGGTTAGGATTCGGCGCTCTCATGTATTTATTTTCTGTCGCTCCCTGGTGGTCTAGTGGTTAGGATTCGGCGCTCTCATGTATTTATTTTCTGTGTACTTCATTTTCTGTGAAAGTCTTGTCAAGCCTTTTGCCTAGTCTTCTCTTGGGTTCTTTGTCTTTTTCTTATTGATTTGTAGGAATTATTAATATATTCTGAATATGACTCCTTTGCCCATTATATGTGAAACAAATATGTTCTCTGTATTTATGGATTCTCTTTTCATTCTTTTTATGTGTCTTTCAAAGAACAGGTGTTCTTAGTTTTAATATAGCTGGTTTATCAGTCATTTTATTTACAGTGTGTTTTGGTGTCTTGGGTAAAAACATTTTTTCTTATCCTAAAGCAAAAAAAGAGATGTTCCATTTATGTTGTTCTAGATGTTTTATGGTTGTGTTTTGCATGTTGAAGTTTTTAATCCACCTAGAATTGAGTTTTATATAGTATGAGCTAAGGATCCAATTTTGCATTTTTTTTTTCTTTCTGTATGAATATCTTATTGTTTGGGCACCATTTAGTTAAGTAGCCCACCCTTTTCCTTCTGATCTGTGGTGATGACTCTTTATCAATAAAGACACCATTTATGTGTCTGTTCCTGGGCTGATGCTACACATCCTTAGTTTCTAGAGGTTTTATGTCTTGATATTTAATAGGATCAGTCTTTCACCTTACTCTTCAGCCAGAGCCTCATTTATTCCTGGGCCTTTGTTTTTCTACCTAAGTTTTAGATTTAACTTGTCAAATTCTATGAAAAATCCTGTTGGAATCCTAACTGAGATGCTTTGAAGTTATCAATCAATATAGGGGAATTGCCATATTAACAATGTTGACTCTTCATGTCCAAGAATATGGTAAATCTTTCTGTTTGTTTAGGTATTCTTTAATGTCTTTGAATAAAGTTTTATAATTATCTTCTTAAAGGACTTGATTTATTTCTAGGAATTTCCTTTTGTTGCTTTTTAAAGATATCTTTAAATCTTCACTTTTTAATTTCTTATTGCTAATGTATAGAAATACAATTGATTTTTTGCATGTTGGTTTTACCTAGGAACCAAGTGAAATCTTTATTAATTCTAATTATTTATTTGTAGATTCTTTTTGGTGTTCTACATAAGTAATCGATCACCTGCAAACAAGAACACTTTTTAAAAAAATTATTTCTAATTCCTATATAGTTTTTACCTTTATCTTGTTTTATTGCCCGGGTCAAGATGTTCAACACAACATTAAATAAGGGAGGTGAAGCTGACGTACATATCTTGTTCCTGGTCTTAAAGAATGCTTTTGACATTTTACTGCTAAAATGTTTACTCATACTGGTAAATATGAGGTCTGCTGTAGATTTTTTCACAGATATCTTTTCTGACATGTGTTTTCTTTTTTTTTTTTTATTTTTTTTTAACGTTTTTATTTATTTTTGAGAGAGAGAGAGACCGAGCATGAACGGGGGAGGGTCAGAGAGAGGGAGACACAGAATCCGAAACAGGCTCCAGGCTCTGAGCCGTCAGCACAGAGCCCAACACAGGGCTCAAACTCACAGACCGCAAGATCATGACCTGAGCCAAAGTCGGACGCTTAACCAACTGAGCCACCCAGGCGCCCCTCTGACATGTGTTTTCTAACACCAGCAAGCAGTTCTCTAATTCTCAGCAGATGCTGGCAGCGTGTCCCAGAAATTTTTTTTTTAAGATCTTCTTTTATTTTTGTTTAAGTCATCTCTACACCCAACGTGGGGCTTGAGCCCACAACCCTGAGATCAAGAGTCAACATGCCCCACCAGCTGAGCCAGCCAGTCGCCAAGGTGTCCCACAAATCGAACTCAATGCTGACACCACCTATCTAGAGATAGCATCAGATGCCACAGGTTTGGGGCTCAGTCCTGTCAGACTGCTCCCACTTCAGATGCTGAGCACAAGTCCGTGTTGCCACTGACTATAACTGGGAGTTCCCACCACATCTCCCTTGGGTTTAATTAATTTGCTAGAGCAGCTCACAGAACTCGGGAAAACCAGTTTACTCACCTGATTACATAGGATATTAAAAGATACAAGTTTATTACATAGCATATTAAAGGATAGACTGAACAGCTGGATAAAGAGGTATACACAGAATGAGGTCCGGAAGGGTCCCGAACACAGGGGCTTCTGTCCCTGTGGAGTTTGGGGTGGGCCACCCTCTGGGCACGTGGATATTTTCACATTGTCAGTCACATGTGAGTGAGTCACACTCACATTCTCAGTCACCAACCTTGAATGAGAATACCGCATAGGTCAGGGATTTTTATGGAGGCTTTATTAAATTATCACACAATTGATTAAGTCATTGACCTTTGGTGCTGGAATGCAATCTCCAGCCCCTCTGTCCTCCCTAGACATCGGGCAATGGGATGGAAAGTTTCAACCGTCTAATCACCTGGTTGGTTCTGTGGGTGACAAGCTTCCATCCTCGGGTTACCTAGGCATTTTCCAAAAGTAGCCTCATTAGCCTCAGGAGGGGTGGTTGAAAGAGGCTGTTATTAATAACAAGACCCCACTTCACCTTTACTGCTCTGAGCTAAGGGCAAAAGATCAGGTATTATTACACAAGATGCTCCTTTTGTTCCTATTACTTTGGAAATTCCAAGAGTTTGGGGAACTTGAGCCAGGAACTGTGGCTGAAGACCAGATATATATTTCTTATTATAAACCACAATATCACACACACACACACACACACACACACACACCCTTTCCTCATTAAATTCCCTCCAAGTTCACCCTCCTTGTTTTAAAGTTATAACTTTATTAATCTCTTCTATACTGGGCCGGTTGCCTTACATATGATCTCATTTACTCTTCACAATATCCCTTATGAAGTAGGTATTATTGATTCTCCCAGAGAAGTTAAGACGCTTTTCTAAAGTAATACTGCTAGAAAGAGATGGAGCTGTTTTATTTATTTTTGAGAGAGAGAGAGAGAGAGAGACAGAATACGAGTAGGGGAGGGACAGAGAGAGGAGACACAGAATCTGAAGCAGGTTCCAATCTCTGAGCTGTCAGCGCAGAGCCCGACGCGGGGCTTGAACTCACAAACGACGAGATCATGACCTGAGCCGAAGTCGGACGCTCAGCCGACTGAGCCACCCAGGCGCCCCAAGGACAGTCTAACTTTGCGGGTTCTGCTTTCCCCAGAAATCTTTGCCGTCTAATCCTCGGGTTGAAAGCCATCCAGTATAGGGAACACTGTGGAGATGAATCAGAGCAGCTGATTTGAACAGAGGAGGCCTGTGAGGAGAGGAAGTAAAGAGAAATGGGAATTTAAATGGACAATGAGAGCCGCCTCACCTGGCGTGAGATGCCGGATTTGCGGAAAGCAGGCATTTCCCCTTGATTGGCTGGGTCGCCCTCACACCCAAACATCTTCTCTCAAGATTCCCTCAAATGCCTACAGCCATGGGAATCCAGATAATTATGGGGTAACGGGGGCTGCTCTCAAACCAATCACAATTGCTCCCTTACTTCTGTTTTGTTTTTGCTACCAAGTTGGCCCCCCGATCACCCCTTCCTGGAAGCCATATCTCACTGTCATACATGTCCTGTGTTAAGCCCTTGACACTCCTGCTGCAAACTCTTGTTTAGCCTCGCATTTCCTTTGATGAAGAAGCAAAATATAGGAAATGGAGATCCACAGGGAAGACTCATTCATTTGTGTAGCAAATGTTGATGGAGGGCCTCCTATGTCTCAGGAACCATGCAAGAGGCTAAGGGTATAGCCATAAACAAGAATGACAGAGGCTGCACCCCAGTGAGGCTCATGGTTTAGTGATGGAATACAAACAATGAAAAAGCAAACAAATACACAACATAACTGTGAATTGGGCTAAGGGATAACAATGAAAAAATTGGGCAATGAATTAGAGGATAAATGGGCAGGATTACCAAGACGGAATGGTCAGGGAAGGCACCTTTAACACGAACTGTATGGCTTAAGAGCTGACTGTTGAAAGAGAGAGCAAGTCATACAAAGAGTGGGAGGAGGACACTGGGCAGAAGAAATCAGCAGGTGGAAAGCCCTGGTGCCAGGAAAAAGCTTGGCAAGTTTGAGAAACAGAAGGTCTGGCTGGAGTACAGTGAAAGGGAAAATGGACTAAGTGACACTGAGAGGGAGGTGGGCCAGGCCATTGCAAATAGTTTGTGTTTATTCTAAGTACAGTGTAAAGTCATTGAGGGGTTTCAGCAGGGCAATGACATGATCTGCTTTACTATTTTAAAATAGCACTCTGGTCGCTGGGTGAAAGGCGGGTGGGGGAATAAGAGATGAAGGCAACATGCCTGTGGAGTGTCTCTCTTTTACATGGCTTTCCTGGAGGCTCCCCTCAGTGAGCCCCCACACTCCTCTAACATCTCATTGGCCAGAACCGGGTCAGGTGGTCAGTCTGCAAGAGATCCTTGAAAGGTGAATATTTTAGGCACAGGAAGGCAAAGGGAAAAATGGTTTGTGAATGGCTCTTGGGTAGCCAATCCAGTGTCTGTCACTGGGGTCATCTGCATTATACTTAAACCTGTGAAGTAGTGGGGGCACTGGGCTCATTTATAAAGGGGAAACAGTGTTAAAGCATACAAAGCTCATAGGGCTTGAGTCCTGCTCTTTTGACATCAAATTCAATGCGCTTTTCTCACTACCTTTCCTCTTTCTGGGCTCTGCAAAAGGCTGACCCTGGTCATACATGTCCTGCTGTGTCTATGGATGAACCATTCTTCCAACCCTGTTCAACGGCCAGTGTACCTGAGCAATTCTCACGGCTGAATGGACAGCAATGGGGGGATGCCAGGTTATCAGATCAGACTTTGGAATGGAAAGAAGCTTTTAAAAATGGAAAGAAAACACATAAAATAAAAAATAGTATCTTTGGTTATAGTAGGAAATGCTGTTCCACCAAACAGAAGGATGAGGTAGAAACATCCTGGGGGGTGTGGAAGACAATCCATTGGAGTGGGAGAAGGACCTTGAAACCTTGTGTTTGCATGGCTATAGATGATATAGACTTAGAGGTTTAGCATTGCTAGCATTTAATACATGGATTGACACTGGATGTCAGACAGGCACAGAAGCACCCTCAGAATCCATTCCCTTTCAGTGGATTGTGGCAATATGTGTTTACACATATTGTGTGCCTGCTTAAGGGGATTTACTAGCAATATTATCTTAAATGGTAAACTACAATTCTTTGTGATGAGATTGGGACTGTCAATGAAATTCTACTTAGAAAAACAATGGCTATTAATCACATATATAGATATATATCTTCACAAGGCATTATAGATGATATGAAATGAGTATCTAACATAGGTGCGTTTTTCCAGATTAATGAACAGTCTTTTTCGTGCATTCTTTTGTATTTTGTTTCCCTTTTAACCGGTTAGGATGGTAATCTTTCCCAAGTAGTAACGGAGCCCCATGTTTTCTATTGTGAAAACTAAGTGACATAACTAATGGATAACTAATTAGACAACTAACGGATAACCAGAATCTCAATTTAGTCACAAGTAATGAAGACTATGACTGTCACATCCATTCCAGCATGATCAGAGCATTTTCTCCCTGAAGGCAGATTGGCAATCAGAAGATTGCTTTGGTGAGCAAGGAATGAGAACAAAGGGAGTTTTCCCTTATATACATGTAATGCTTAATGCTATCTGATAGACCCACTCACAACAGGGATTATTTTGCCAGTGGGACCAGGAAATTCAAGGAAGGCAATTACTTGGACAGAATTAGGATGAGTAATGGTTGCCTCCGGGACACTTGTTTTTTGATATGCTTATAGTCAACTTTCCCTTTTGAAATTTTATTTTTTCCTTTCACTTTTTTATTGTGGAGATTTGGAAACATATAAAAATGCACAGTATTAGAGAATGACCTCCCTCCCCACCATGTACCCATCACCCACTTTAGTCATTATTCACACAAGGTCAGTCTGGCTTTATTTACAACCCCGTCTACTTTCTTCACCTCTTGTACTGGAATTTGAAGTAAATTCCCAAATCCGGATCGTTTCTTAAGATATTTTATCAAATCAAGTCCTGCTGGTTTGGCAGCCATTTTTTTTCTTTCTCTGGTGACTTTAGATATCTATGCTCTGATCTTAAAATGGCTCCCAAAGAGCCGTTTTTGAGTTCTTGGAGGAAGCCTATGTTTTGACAACAATTACCATCATCATTAGGCAGAGTACATTCCACTTACTTTTATCTTTCCTTAATCACGCAGGAGCCTCATTCTCAGATCCCTGACAAGACTACACTGTGAAGCAGAAATGCCAGGCTTTCTGTGTACTGCCCGGGGACCTGACCCACATACAGGATCTCTGGGATTGGGGCCCAAGAGTCTACACAATTAACAAATTCCCAGGTGACCCTGCTCGCTGAGTTGGAAAAGCAGTGGTTGAGTATTTTGTGACAGGTTGTTAAAGTACACAGGGTTGTTTTGTTTTTTGTTTTTTTTTAGTTCATTTATTTATTTTGAGAGAGACAGAGACAGCGTGAGATGGGGAGGGGCAGAGAGACAGGGAGAGAGAGAATCCCAAGCAGGCTCCACGCTGTCAGCACAAAGCCGGAAGCAGGGCTTGAACTCATGAACCATGAGATCGTGACCTGAGCTGAAACCAAGAGTCTGACGCTTAACCGAGTGAGCCACCCAGGTGCCCCAGTACGTGGTTTTTTTAAGCCAAGGTGCTGAAAAACTGTAAAAGAGACTTTTAGAAAACCAGCCACACTTTCTAATGCTTCTCTCTCCCCTCTCTCTTGCTGCCTCCCACATCTCACTGGTCAGAGGCTCTGGGCTGGAATGGTGACGTTCCTCAGTGTCTGTGTCAGGGAAGTTCTACAGAACAAAGGGCATGAACTTTGAAATAGCTATTGGCTGCTCAGAAGTCACTTGCTTTCAAGTTTCTGGCTGTGTTCTACATGGCCATGGGGCTGTAAGTCTTACCTACATAAGTGGCATTCCAGTATACACTCACACCCACACCAATTGCTAAATTTTGAATAGCTCCACTGTGTAAAGAAATTTTGAGAAATTTCTCTAATATCCCCATCCTATTGGGATAAATTATTTTCCTTTTGGGGATCAATTTTAGTAGGTATGGGATGAACACAATTACCCCCAGTGTATATCCCGCTCTCATAGCAAGCTTGAATATGACTCAGTTTTTTATTTAAGCTACTTAAGATTCTCTTGTTTTGGAGAAACTATATTCCTCTGCCTCAGCTAAGAGCTAGATTTTAGAGTCTAGAAGAAACTCAGGAAGCTGCTCATTGGTGAAGGTATCTTAAGCACTTTCATTCAGTTCTGCATAGTTTCTGCATATGGTTAACCAGAAGGTAATGCCCCCTGGTGATCCACGACTCTCACAACTCATGGCTAACTCATTAAAAAAAAAGAAGAGAAATATGATAGGTTAGGGAAGTACAAGATTAGATTAATTCAGGCCTAATGAATTTATAACCCATGTTTTGCAGAAAACTGTGTTCTACCCAGATAGAGATTTTAAAGAGCTATATGCCATAAAACACTTTTGTTTATTTTAAAAAATAAACACGTCCTGTTCAACTTAGTTTACTGCAGGTTTCAAATGTGTTCTGAGCTCTTTTGAAATTTGGGCTGATTTAAAAAGAAAAAAAGTTCTGGAAGTGGTGTCTTCATTTGGTGAGTCTAAGTTCAACCTGATGATGGGAATGTACATCAGCACAAGGTTTGTCTTTGAAACGTGTTAAATCATCCTTTTGCTGAAGTTCTTCTTGCTTTCCATCTTCATGTCAGAAACAGTATCAAATTCTTACCACAAGAGGGAGCTGGACCATGAAGAATTAATGGGTTGCTTTGGAACTTAAAAACGGAGAGCGCATGTGATTTGGGGTGAGACCAGTATGAGTAATGGAGGCAGAAGTCATTCCACGAGTAATTACCCCATTCTTGCAGTTGCTTATATCAAAATTCAGAGTTAGCCTCGACTCCTAACTTCCCAAGGTATTAAGCATATCCTTTTATTCTGTTACTTTGACATCTGGGACCTTGCTGACCCTGGGCTACCAAGTCCAAGAGACGGCAAACAAGTCATGCTTTTCACATGCCCAGACACCACTGCAGGGCCCACACTGCAACCAGCTTCTTTATACTCAGCTCTTACAGGCTCTCGCACGCTGGGCCGCTATCACCCCAGGGCCAGACTCCAGACAGCTGTTGAAATTATTCAAAGTAGTCAATCTAAACCTGCTTACCCTGCCTTACCTGTTCCTTTTTCCCAAATTATAATGGAGGTCCTTGCCCACCTTTTCCCCTGCTCCCTTCTCACTGGCGTTGATGCTTCCCCGTGGCTTGCCCCTGGCCGGGGCTCCATCCTGGTGTGCTCTCTACTTTTGGGAACTGTGAATAGCCAACTGTCTTTCACTGGCACTTGTCTCCTGGTGTGTTAGCCTCACCATACCTGACTAATAATAAAATATATCTTTGAAAATAACTAACCCCATATCTTGTCTCTGCAAATCCTATTGTCTCTGCCTTTACTGTATGTCTGAGATCCGACCCCTTATCCTTGTCCCTTTGCTCCCCTCCACCATCATCTTGTTCTTCCTGCAGTTACCTGGCCTCATGCTCACTCTAGTCTGTTCACCTGTTAACTGCCAGACAGAGTGATCCTGCAACAGCTGGAAAGCAGCTCTTACCACTCTGTCATTCAGAATACTCCAATCGATGGGCTAATAGCAATTAAAATTTTAAAAGTGTTTTCAGGGGCACCTGGGTGGCTCAGTCGGTTAAGCATCTGATTCTTGATTTTGGCTCAGGGCATTATCTCATAGTTCGTGAGTTCAAGCCCCACATGGGGCTCTGCACTGACAGCACGGAGCCTGTTTGAGATTCTCTCTCTCTTCCTCTCTCTCTGTCCCTCCCTTGCTCACTTTCTCCCTCTCCCTCTCTGAAAATAAATAAATAAACATTAAAACAAAGTGTTTTTGGAACCTACAGTAAACTAAGTTAGACAAAGCTGATTTGTTTTTAGAAACAGACAAAAGGAGTTTATATCATGGGTTGATTTCCCATTACACTCTGAATTAATAAACAAAGTCCTTAAAACGGTGTTGAAGCCCCCCAGAGATCTGGATTTCTGCTCTTCCTCTGAGCACTTGAGCACATCACCCAATCTTCTCCTTCCCAGCCACCCTGGCCCGGACACTCCACGCAAGTTCCCACCTCAGGGCTTGGCTCATTGCAGCCCTTCCTGCACCTGGAAACTCCCCAGACCCCCTGGTTTGTGCTCTCCCTTCCTCAGGGCTCCCGATCTTGCCCCTGCACGCCTCTTCCCACACTCCTTCCCCCTTCCCGGTCCCACAGCACTTTCCTGTCACCTACAGCCATTCTTTGGCTGATTTGTGACTAGTGGCCCCATGAATGTGTAAGCTCCACAGGGCAGGGACTTTGTTGTTGTTCAGTGCTGAGTTGTTAATGTCCTAGAATAGTTGGCTGTTAGATAGTAAAGCTTAAGAAATATATGTTGAATGAATGAGCAAACTGAAAACATGATTTTTTAAAAATTTATTGTTGAGCTAGCTAACATACAGTGTAGTTAGTCTTGGCTTCAGGAGTAGAGTCCAGTGATTCATCACTTACACACAGCACCCAGTGCCTATCCCAACAAGTGCCCTCCTCAATGCCCTCAACCCCCCACCCCCATCAACCCTCAGTTTGTTCTCCGTATTTTAAGAGTCTCTTATGATTTGCCTCCCTTTCTGTTTGCAACTTATTTTTCCTTCCCTTGCCCTATGGTCTTCTGTTAAGTTTTCAAATTCCACATATGAGTGAAATCATATGATGTCCTTCTTTCTCTGACTGCCTTATTTCACTTAGCATAATACCCTCCAGTTCCATCCACGTTGTTGCAAATGGCAAGATTTCATTCTTTTTCATCGCTGAGTGGTATTCCATCATATACAGGTATACCACATCTTCTTTATCCATTCATCAGTTGATGGACATTTGAGCTCTTTCCATAATTTGGCTATTGTTGAAAGTGCTGCTATAAACATCTGGTTACACGTGTCCCTGTGAATCAACCCTCCTGTATCCTTTGGATAAATTCCCAGTAGTGCTACTGCTGGGTCGTAGGGTAGTTCTATTTTTAATTTTTTGAGGAACCTCCACATTGTTTTCCAGAGTGGCTGGTTCAGTTTGCGTTCCCACCAACAGTGCAAGAGGGTTCCCCTTTCTTCATATGATTGCCAACATGTGTTGTTTCCTGGGTTGTTAATTTTAGCCACTCGGACCAGTGTGAGGTGATTGTAGTTTTAATTTGTATTTCCTTGATGATGAATGATGTTGAGCATCTTTTGATGTGTCAGTTAGCCATCCGGAAAGTGCCTATTTGTGTCTTCTGCCCATTTCTTCACTGGATTTTTTTTTTCAGGTGTTGAGTTTGGTAAGTTCTTTATAGATTTTTGATACAATCCTTTATCCAAAATGTCATTTGCAAATAGCTTCTCCCATTCCATTGGTTGCCTTTTAGTTTTGTTGACTGTTTCCTTTGCTGTGCAGAAGCTTTGTATCTTGATGAGGTCCCAATAGTTCATGTCTGCTTTTATTTCCCTTGCCTTCAGAGACATGTCAAGTAAGAAGTTGCTGTGGCCGAGGTCAAAGAGAATGCTGCCTGCTTTCTCCTGTAGGATTTTGATGGTTTCCTGTCTCATATTTAGGTCTTTCATCCCTTTGGAATTTATTTTTGTGTATGGTGTAAGAAAGTGGTCCAGTTCCATTCTTCTGCATGTTGCTGTCCAGTTCTCCCAGCACCATTTGCTAAAGGGATTGTCTTTTTTCACTGGATACTCTTTCCTGCTTTGTAGAAGATTAGTTGGCCATATATTTGTCGGTCCATTTCTGGGCTCTCTGTTCTATTCCACTGGTCTATGTGTCTGTTTTTGTGCCAATATCATACTGTCTTGATGATTACAGCTTTGTAATACAGGCTAAAATCTGGGATTGTGATGTCTCCAGCTTGGTTTTCTTTTTCAACATTATTTTGGCGATTCAGGGTCTTTTGTGGTTCCATACAAATTTTAGGATTGTTTGTTCTAGCTCTGAGAAGAATGCTGGTGCAATTTTAATTGGGATTGCATTGAATGTGTAGATTGCTTTGGGTAGTATCGACACTTTAACAATATTGTTCTGACAATCCATGAGCTTGGAATGTTTTTTAATTGTTTTACATCTTCTTCAATTTCTTTCATGAGCTTTCTATAGTTTTCAGCATATAGATCTTTCACCTCTTTGGTTCGGTTTATTCCTAGGTATTTTATGGTTCTTGGTGCAATTGTAAATGAGATCGATTCCTTGATATCTCTTTCTGTTGCTTCATTATTGGTGTATAGAAATGCAACTGATTTCTGTGCATTGATTTTATATCCTGTGACTTTGTTGAATTTATCTACCATTTCTAACAGTTTTTTGGCGGAGTCTTTCAGGTTTTCCATGTAGAGTATCATATCATCTGTGAAAAGTGAGAGTTTGACTTCTTCTTTGCCAATTTGGATACCTTTTATTTCATTTTGTTGTCTGATTGCTGATGCTAGGACTTCCAACACTATGTCGAACAACAGCGGTGAGTGTGGACATCCCTGTTGTGTTCCTGATCTCAGGGGGAAAGCTCTCAGTTTTTCCCCATTGAGGACGATATTAGCAGTGGGTCTTTCATATATGGCTTTTATCATGTTCAGGTATGTTTCTTCTATCCTGACTTTCTTGAGAGTTTTTATTAAGAAACGATGCTGTATTCTGTCAAATGCTTTTTCTGCATCTATTGACAGGATCATATGGTTCTTATCCTTTCTTCTATTAATGTGATGTGCCACATTGATCTGCAAATATTGAACCAGGCCTGCAGCCCAGGAATGAATCCCACTTGATCATGGTGAATAATTCTTTTAAAATACTGTTGAATTTTATTTGCTAGTATCTTGTTGAGAATTTTGCATCTATGTTCATCAGGGATATTGGTCTATAATTCTCCTATTTAGTAGGGTCTTTGTCTGGTTTGGGAATCAAGGTAATGCTGGTTTTATAGAATGAGTCTGGAAGCTTTCCTTCAATCTCTATTTTTTTTGGAACAGCTTGAGAAGAATAGGTATTAACTCTGCTTTAAATGTCTGGTAGAATTCCATTGGGAAGCCATCTGGCCCAGGACTCTTATTTGTTGGGAGATTTTTGGTAACTGATTTAATTTCTTCGCTGGTTATGGGTCCGTTCAAATTTTCTATTTCTTCCCTTTTGATTTTTGGTAGTGTGTATCTAGGAATTTGTCCATTTCTTCCAGATTGTCCAGTTTGTTGGCATATAATTTTTCATAGTATTCTCTAATAATTGTTTGTATTTCTGTGGTATTGGTTGTGATCTCTCCTCTTTCATTAGTGATTTTATCTTAAAATTTTTTTTAATGTTTATATATTTTTGAGAGAGAGAGAGAGACAGAGCACAAGTGGGGGAAGGACAGAGAGAGAGAGGGAGACACAGAATCCCAAGCAGGCTCCCGGTTCCGAGGTCCCAGCAAAGGGCCCCACACAGGGCTTAAACTCAGGAACCTGAGATCATGACGTGTGCTGAAGTCGGACGATTAAACAACTGAGCTACCCAGGCACTCCTTTCACTCATGATTTTATCTATTTGGGTCCTCTCTGTTTTCTTTTTGAGAAGTCTGGGTAGGGGTTTTTCCATTTTGTTTATTCTTCCAAAAAAACAGCTCTTAGATTCATTGATCTGTTCTGTTGGTTTTTTTGATTCGATATTGTTTATTTCTGCTCTAATCTCTATGATTTCTCTTCTTTTTCTGGCATTGGGCTTTCTTTGCTGCTGTATTTCTAGTTCCTGTAGGTGTGAGGTTAGGTTCTGTATTTGGGACCTTTCTTGCTTCTTGAGATAGGCCTGGATTGCAATGTATTTTCTCTTAGGTCTAACTTTGGTGCATCCCAAAGGGTTTTGGACTGTCATGTTTTCATTTTCATTTGCTCCCATATATTTTTTAATTAATCCTTTAATTTCCTGGTTGACCCATTCATTCTTTAGTAGGATGTTCTTTAACCTCCATGTATTTGGGGGCTTTCCAAATTTTTTCTTGTGGTTGATTTCATGTTTCAGAGCGGTGTGATCTGAAAATATGCATGGTATGATCTCTATCTTTTTGTACTTGTTGAGGGCTGTTTTGTGACCCAGTATGTGATTTTGGAGAATGTTCCATGTGCACTTGAGAAGAATGTGTATTCTGCTGCTTTTGGATGAAAAGTTCTGAATATATCTGTTAAGTCCCTCTGGTCCAATGTGTCATTCAGAGCCATTGTTTCCTTATTGATTTTCTGCCTAGATGGTCTGTTCATTGTTGTAAGTGGAGTATTAAAGTCACCTATAATTACAGTATTATTCTCAATAAGTTTCCTTATGTTTGTGATTAATTGATTTATATATTGCATGCTTCCACAGTGGGGGCATAAACATTTACAATTGTTAGCTCTTCTCGATGGTTAGCACGTGTAATTATAATATAATGCCCTTTTTCACCTCTTGTTACAGTCTTTGTTTTAAAACCTAGTTTGTCTGATAAAAGTATGGCTACTCCAGCTTTCTTTTGACATCCAGGTGCATGATAGATGGTTCTCCATCCCTTCACTTTCAATGTGAAGGTGTCCTCAGGTCAAAAATGAGTCTCTTGTAGGCAGCATATAGACAGATCTTATTTTTTTATCCATTCTGATACCCTATGTCTTTTGATTGGGCAGTTAGTCCATTTACACTCAGAGTGATTATTGAAAGACAGGGATTTAGTGTCATTGTGTTACCTGTAGGTTTCGTGCTTGTGGTGATGTCTCTGGTGCTTTGTAGTCTTTGCTGCTTTCCACTCGCAGAGTCCCCCTCCCCCACCTCTCCCCCCCCTCCCCCCAACCCCTTAGGATCTCCTGCATGGCTGGTTTAGTGGTCATGAACTCCTTTAGTTTTTTGTTTGGGAAAGCCTTTATTTCCCTTTCTATTCTGAATGGCAGCCTTGCCGGATAAAGGATTCTTGGCTGCATATTTCTCCCAGTCAGCACATTGAAGATTTCCTGCCACTCCCTTCTGGCTTGCCAAGTTTCAGTGGATTGGTCTGCTACTACCCTTATGTGTCTACCTGGTAGGTTAAGACCCATTTATCCCCAGATAAAGAGTTCTCTCTTTATCTTTGTATTTTGCCAGCTTTACTATGATATGTTGTGATGTTGACCTGTTTTTGTTGATGCTGAAGGGAGTTCTCTGTGCCTCCTGGACTTGGATGTTTGTTTCTTTCCCCAGATTAGGGAAGTTCTCAGCTCTAATTTGTTCAAATAAACCTTATGCCCCCTTCTTTCTTCTTCTTCTTCTTCTTCTTCTTCTTCTTCTTCTTCTTCTGGAACTCCTATGATATGAATATTATTTCATTTCATTGAATCACTTAGGTCTCTAATTTGCCCCTCATGGTCTAGTAATTTCCTGTCCCTCTTTTTCTCAGCTTCAGCATTTTCCATAATTCTATCTTCTATTTCATCTATTCTCTCCTCTGCTTCTCCCATCCTTGCTGTCACTGTATCTAGTTTATTTTGCATCTCATTGACAACATTTCTTAATTCATGGTGACTATTTCTTAGGTCTTTGATCTCTGCAGCAATATCTTCTGTAGTCTTCTACGCTTTTTTCAAGTCTGGCTATTAGTCTTATGACTAGTTAGTATTATGACTAATAATTTTAGTCTTATGACTGTAATTCTAAATTCTTGTTCAGATATATTGTTTATATCTGTTTTGAGCAATTCTCTGGCTGTCATTTCTTCCTGGAATTTCTTTTGAGGGGAATTCTTCCATTTCATCATTTGGCTAGGTTTCTGTCTTTTACATGTTTTAATAGTTTGTTATATGTGCAGTAAAGATGCCTGATTAAACAAACAAACAGAGCATAGAAAGGAAGAAAAAAGAAGGGAAAAGAGAAGGAAAGAAAAGAGAAAAAAAACCAGACTGACATGCAAAACCACAGGACAGCTGTCTGTTGGTGCCTGGGGGAGAAGTTGTCTGGTTTGGTCCGTGTCAGTCCCACTCTGGTAGATAAGCAGCTACTAGGCGTGGAGGGGCAGGGTTTGGTCCTGCCTCCACTGGGGGGCCTCTGTCCTGTTCCCTGACGCCCCACCATGTTGGTGATGGGGAGAAAAATGGTGAAACTTCGATCTCTCCTCCCTGGATCAGGTGTCCCAAACCACGCTGTTCAGGCTGCCCCGACAGAGCAGTGCCGGCATCGGTGGGCGGCTTGCCCTGCTCCACCGTCTCCTGTGTGTCCCAGATGCTCAGCTGGGATTCAAACCCTGATCCTGCACCGTGTGAACCCAGTTCTGGGGTAGTGCCACTCCGCCTAGCTGTTAAAGGCCTCTGGCTGGCGCCTGCAGGCTCTTTTTTTCTTGAGGGGAAGCAATATACCCTGTCCCCACAGTACTCAAGGGAGGGGACTGCTCTCTCCCAGAGTGCCCCCCGAGATCACTGCTGTGCCCCGGGGCTGGCTGCCCTCCCTGCTAGGTGAGCAGCAGTTTCGGTCTGGAGAAAGTCCTGCATCCCTGATAACTCTGATCTTCAGCTCTTAAGGCTGTTCTCAAAGTAGAAACTGTCTCTGTCCGTACTTTTCTTTCTCCTGTGGTCGAAAGGTTCCCCACGGTCCGGAGAGGTTTCTCTCTTGCCCACATACAATCCCACACTTCCCGATCTCTCGCTCTCTCCCTTTTGTCTCTCCACAGAAGGGGTCCCCTCCCCTCCGTGCCTATGCTGCCGGCTGCTTTCTCTCTCCCAATTCACAAACACTCACCTCTGCCTCGCCAAGCTGTCTCCTAAATCCGTGATTTTTCTGTCACTCCGCAGACCGTGTTTCTGGGTGTTCTAAGTGTTCTGACCTCGATACAGCTGTGCTTGAGGGACGAGGGAAGTCCCGGTCCCCCTACTTCTCTGCCATCTTGGAGAGTCCCTCAGAACCTGATTTCTCACGTAAACACATGCTGGCTTAGTTGTTCTCACATCAGATATTTGGAGACTGCTTCGTATGCACCTGCTAGGATACACTTGCTGGTCCCCCAAAGCCTGTCATGTACATGAGAAGCCAGCTAGATGTTTCACGCATTGAACAGTCGAGGACACGCATTGCATACCCTGGTGTGGCCTGTCGGTGTCCACATGGTGCAGACTATGTGGGGGAATGGCGAGGGTAGGTCCTGAAGAATCAGGCCAGCTTCCCGGGACATGGTCTCTTCGTTGGGGACTTTTTGGAAGGAGGTAGTCTTTGGCTATGCCCGGAAAATGGCATTCCGAAGCAACAGGGCCACAGTTAGTGAGCTTGCGCCATGGGTCAAACGCAATCTTTTGTTTTGTTTCAGTTTTTTTCAGGCATCATTGTTTACGCAATTTTACACATAAGGAAACTGAGGCACAAAGAAGTCAGGTCACACAGTTAGGACATGGCAGAGCTGGTTTTTTCAACCTAAGATGATGATCAAAGTTCTCTTAGCCATTCTCTCCCATTCCTTCGTTCAATTTATTGAATGTTTACTATGAGCCAGCTGTTAAAGATCCATCAGTGAAGGAAACAGGCTAAAATACGTGCCCACCTGGAGCTGACAGTCTACAGGGAGAAGACAATAGACAAGCATGATAGATACTATATTACATAGCGAGTTAGGGGTGACACATGGTATGGAGACAAAGAAAGGAAGGTAAAATAGTTTGGGGATTCTAATTGCAATTTAAGTGGGTGGCCAAGGAAGCCCTTATTTCAGTGAAGAGCTGAAGGAGGGAGAAAGTCCTGCAGCTATCTGGGAGGAAGACACCCACAGGTCCCAAGGGGGGAGCAAGCCTGGCATTTCGAAAGATAGGCAGGTGCCAGTGTCTGCACTGGAGGAAGGAGGAGGGAGGGGTAGCATGCATCATGCAATCTTTTCAATCCCCAAGGAACCCTGGGCAGCGGGTTTTATCCACATTTGCCAGAGTGCAACCTAGAGCCCAAAGTCACACAGACAGTGCCAAAGCTAACTAACACCAGGTTGACTCAAAAGCAAACAATCCATTAAAAATGGGCAGAGAACCTGAACAGACATTTTTCCAAAGAAGACATACAGATAGCCAATCGACACATGAAAAGGTACCCAAGATCACTAAGCATCAGGGAAATGCAAACCAAAGCCACAATGAGATAACCACCTCACACTTGTCAGGATGGCTACAGTCAGACAGACAAGAAAAAACAAATGTTGGCAAGGATGTGGGGAAAAGGAATCCCTCATGCACTGTGGGAGTTGTCAATTGGTGCAGCCATTATGGAAAATAGTATAGAGATTCCTCAAACAATTAGAACTCGAACTACCAAATGACCCAGCAATCCCACTTCTGAGTATTTATCCAAAGAAAACCAAACGCTAATTCCAAAGACGTATGCACCCCTATGTTCACTCCAGTGTTATCTACGATAGCCAAGATATGGAAACAACCAAAATGCTCATTGATGTATGGATGAATGGATAAAGAAGACGTGGTATTTATACACAATGGAATACTGATCAGCCATTAAAAAGAATGAAATCCTGCCATTTGTGACAACATGGATGGACCTAGAAGGTATGATGCTAAGTGAAGTAAGTCAGAGAAAGACAAATACCATATGATTTCACTTTTGTGTGAAATCTAAAAAACAAAACACACACACACACACACAACACACATCGACACAAAACAAACAAAATAGAAACAGACACATCAATACAGAGAACAAACTGGTGGCTGCCAGAAGGGAGAGTGTAGGCTATGGGCAAAATAGGAAAAAATAAAAATAAAAATACAAACCAAAAAATCAGTCTCACTGTAGAGCCCAGCTCCTTCCCACCACCTGGCCCTCCCGGTGCCACCATCCTCGGGCAAGAACAGGGAAGTCTCATCACTGAGGAAGCTTCACGTGGTGGAAGTGAGGAGTGAAACATAAGATGGGACAGAGAGGCTATGGCAGAAATCCAGGTAGAGAGGTGTTGGAGCTCTGGACCAGGGCAGAAAGCAATGAGAATAAAAGCATGGGAAGCTGGTCTGTGTATCCCACGGATTGGCCCAAGGAGGGACCACGGTCGGGGAGACCGGCTGATTGGCCGGCTAAGCAAATGATCAAGGAAAAGGAAGGCTCCGGTTATTCACTGATGGTCTTAACATGTGAAGGGGCGGAGGAGAGAGGAGATCCCACAGTTGTGGTTAAGAGAACGGCCTGGGGCCCAGCCATCTGGCTTCATACTCTGCCTCTACCACTTCCATGACTATTACTGCAAGTTACTTAACATCTCTATGCCTCAGTTTTCCCTTCTGTAAAATGGAACAATAGCAGCAGCTATAGCACATGGCTGTTAAGAAATAATCTAAACATTTAAAACTGCCTTATACACTCTACATAAGTGTATTGTTTAGAACCTCTCTCATATGCACCACTTGAGAATTCTCTAAATTGATCTGAAGTAATTTAAAAATCCTTTCATTTATTTAAAGAGACTAACCTCCTTTCTTCCCTTAAGAAAATAAAGCAGATGAGGCAGATACTGTGTGTGGTCAGCCTGTCATCTCTCCTTTCTAACTTGCTGCCAAAACCCCAGCTTTGTTCAGGCCAACCACCCATCTCCACACAGCTATATGCTTCAGTCAGATAATCATAGCACCCCCATGGCCCTTGCTAAATGATTAGTTTAAGTTTCCTCAGTGGTAGAGATCACAGAAGAGACTTTCCTTTTTACCCACTGGATGCTGCCAAATCCGGCTGTGAGGTATGGAACTGCAGCAGCCATGTTGTGATTGTGAGGTGAGCTGGCCCTGAGGGCAAATCTGACTGAGAATTGCAGAGCAGAAAGATAGGACCTGGTTGAGCTGCTGAGTAATCAACTCTAGCGTCACTCAACAGTGTCTTGCTTTGTGAGGGTCTTACACGTGCGGTAATAAATCTTTATTTCTTAAGCCATATTGAGTTGGGTTTTCATGCTTCTTGTTTTTATGTTTCTTAAAGCTGGAAGCACTCTGACACTTTGAAGTAAAAATTGGGTAGCAATCTAGATAAATCCATTCATTTTTTTTTTCTATGTACCCTATAAGAAGTGAAGCTCTAATTTCAAAATCATAGCTTTTGCTTTTCATAAACAAAATTTTAAGAAAAACATATACCAATACATTGCAGCAGAGTTTGCATTATCATTTTATATAAAAGGCAACAGTTGCTTTCTAAAATATTTTTGGGGTAGAACTTTCTTATCGAACCATCCCAAATTAGTCAGATGCTGAGCTGAAATTAAACGTCCACCACAGCAGAAGTGCCTTCTGAATGGCTGCTATCTAATTCTGGATATGACCACTGAAATAATTTCAAGTCTAATATGAACTAGCAGGCTGAACAGTCTGAAACATTAAAACCTAAAGAAAGATATTTAGTGGAAGGTACATGTGGGGACGATTACTGAGACCAAAAGAATGTGGTCTCGATCTTCCTCACCTTACCTTATTCCACAACCTTTGACTCCACACCAATTTTAATGCCCCCAAAGTTGCCTGAGCCTTCACTTTTGAGATTTTAGCTTCTTAGACTTACCCTGTTAGCATTTAAATTTTAATCTCATACCCCTCTCCTGCACAAGGAGGAAGAATACTAATATTGTGTGTTAGTGGGTGAAACTTCGCCTTAAAGATCCAGCATATGGAAGTGTCTCTATCCAAGTGATGAATCTGATCCAGCATCAGGTAGGATTTAATCATCTTACTTGCTTCGGTCTTCTTCCTAAGAGGTGTGATAAGATCAAAGACTGGGCAACTGAGGGAGATGAGATAAAACAGGAGGTCTTGCCGCCTGCTTCAGTTTAATGCCTAACTGCCCGTCACGTACCACCCAGCTTACTCCAATCCATTGCTTTGGGTCCCTGGGCACAAGGCACAACTAATAGCAAAGTATTATTTTTACCTCCGGTGTCTTTGGCTTTTGTTCCTTGGGAATGTTGGAGGGGCAAGTTTGGGAATGCGAGCTGTGATCTGGGGACGAGTCAGGGGTTGCCGGTTTCCTCAGCTCAGAGCTGTCCTAAGGTCTCCACAATCTACCGCAACATCTCACAAAATTCCCATTATCTTCTTTAAACCATGAGCCGAAGCTTTCCATCCTTCAGGTATTTCCCCTGATCATTTCATTTATATCCAATACCCTTAACCTTTATGTAATCAACTAGACCCTCTTGTGTGATGTTGATAATTCTTCTGGATTCATAGGTACACGTGGAGTTGTGCTAAATCCAAAGCTCCTAACCATTTTATACCCCTCCTCCCCTCTCCTCTAATGCTTTGAAAATGGCAAATGGCTAATCACATTTTAAAATAACTCAAAATGTAAAAGTTGGCTTAGTAATTTCGACATACAGTAGACATGTCATAAGAACAATGTTACTGCCTTTCTGCCCTAAATGACAAAGAAAGACACTGACAGATGATTGTATATTTTGTTTAATACTTGCATTGTTTCTATAGCGCAATTATAGCAATCTTTAAATTTACTTTTCATTACAAATATTTGTCAAGTTTTGTTTCAGAAACATTTTTCCTACTCTCTTGCACATGCACCCAGACACACTACAAAAAAACTCATTCATAACACAGTAAGGGCAAACATTATTCATGTAAACATCTTTCATTAATTTCCCATAATTTAAAAAAATCATAGAATCATAGATCTTGAATAAGGCTCATAGATTTAGTTCAAATTCCACAAAAGACCAATCTTTTGTTAACTGTGACGGGGTTAACTTTTGGTTGCAATGAATGCTGAAAGCATACCCCTAGGTTCCAATCCTTAAACATACCTCACAACCTAATAAATGCATTTCAGGATAAAAGGAGAACGTAGAAAACCCAAGAGGAAACCTTTTGAAAGAGGGAGCTCAGACCATGAACCTGATTTCTTCTATGGTAAGCAGACATCACACACCCCTGTGGTTTCCCAATGCAAGGATCGAAGTTAATTATAGGAACCCAAAATATAACCAAGTCACTATGTTAAGATACATTGGCGTGTGTGTACATATTGCTAGTATACACAGTGAAAATTTGTCATGTTTATCATTTCTTTATATCCAGGACTGAAGCAGAGGGAAAACAAACAAACAAACAACCCACTCAAGTTGAATGCCGTTACAAAGGAGTTGTTCTAGTAACGTAAGAGTCAGGAGAGTTGGGAGGTATGTCCCAGAGATGTGATTGGTCTTGATATTAAAACGACTTCTAACAACAGTGTGTAAAGTCACAGACAGAGGAAGCAAGGATTTGCATTATCCGAGGACGTCTCTCTCTGGTTGAAAGTTTGGTGCTTGCGTGCATAGTCTCCCAGAGCTGAGACGGGAAATGGACTGTGCTGAGAAATGGGCCCCTTGCCAGCAGCTCCCTCCTCCTTCCTCCTAGTGAGGCGGAGGCCAGGAGGCAGGGACTGCTGGCAAAACCGTGAAGTTCCACCCTGGGGTCTGAACCCCAACTCCACTGAGGGCAGCCTCCCTGACATGTGTGACTAGGCAGTAAGGGTGGCGGTTGATGGTGGCCAGAAAACCCAGTTCTAAGGTTCCCACGGCCACATCTGGCTTCTGATTCTGCTGCCCTGCAAAGAAATTGTGCTCCGGATAACTGCACCAGTGTCTCTAATGCCTCTAATTCACTCGCGGGCCCTCAAAGGCCTGGAGTGATGTCACTTAAAGGTGGACACACCTCCATGAGCACCTAACTTACACCAGGAAGCGGCAGAGGCACTGGGGAAGCCTACAAGCTCTCTCCACGTCAGATGCAACAACACAGGGCAGTTGCCATGAGTCAGAGTTATTTGTAGGCTTTAGAGTTTTAAAAATCAAAATTGACCTGTATTGTATCTCAATAGACTCAGGTAATTCTCACCAAAAATTTTGTAATTTGTTTAAATAGCACTGGAATAATTCAACTTCATTTAAATATATTCATTCTACCGTGAAAATATTTCATACAAACATCTATTTACATACAAACACATTAAAATTTGTGAAAAGGGTTTCCACCCCTGTGGTTGTATGGCTTGAAATAGTTTCATTGCTTTGAATATGTCTGCACACATTTGGCAAAATAAAACTATTAAAATTTAGTAGTTTTAAAATAAAAAAGTGACAACAAGGCTCCAAATTCCTGAAGGGAAAGATCAAAGAAAACACAATCTATCAAGGTACCTCAAGTAGATGTAAATTTAATATATTTTGTGAACCTTTGATCTGTGGCAAATAAACATTACAACTATCAGTCTTGCAACATAGTTTTGCTTGTTTTTCTAAAAAAAAAAAAAAGATGTCTGGATTCTAAATCACTACTCTTAAGACAGAAACTTGAGGCAACTGTTTTAAAACAAGGCAAAACAGAAAACTATACTTTCTTGGAAGATCTTAAATGCACTTTGTAGTGAGTGATTTAAAATTTTATATATTAAAGGAAAGTTTCTATAAAGTGCCACATACTGTCTCACTGAGAAGGCAACCCTCGAATTCACTGTTTACAGTTACTGCCATTTTAATAGTTACAATTAAATGTTGTAAATGGTTACACTTTTGCTTCCACGTTGGCCTTTCCAGGTTGTTGGTGGTAAGGAAATAGTTTTTCAAGTGTGAAGAACCCGCGGAAGGCAAATACATTTAACTACAGCCCCAGACAGGTTCAAAGACGTCTTGAAAAACAAACTTCCTTCTTTGTTTCTCAGGTAGACCAGGGACGAAGCAGGTTAAAATAAGAATAGGTACTACGAAACTCAAGCCCTCCCTGCCTGTTGCCTCTTAATGTCATCGTTCCTTTGTGTCGGAAACTCAGTCCTTACCGTTGTCTTGTTAGTCCGTTCAAATGTCCATGTGGGACATACTCCTACAGATTAGTTCCTATTCCTAACTCTAACACAAGATAATATTTTGTCCTAGAAAAGCTGCTAAGGAAAGATCTAGTCATGCAGGAGTTGGACCGAGACGGCTCTGAGTGAATCTCCTCCAGACGTACCCTCACGGGTGCCAGCGTGTTCTGGGAGAGCACAAAGTTATTTCTTTATTCCCCACCGCATGGAATCTTCCACAATTCTGCTGTGGTCATGATGCGACCAAAACTACCAGATTTGGCTGCTTCCTGACATGTTTCCTTCCACCGTGGATGTAAAGATTCAGTAGAGAAATACATCCCGAGGCTTTCCCTGTCACACTTCGGCTCGAATAAGGAACAAACACGTTCCTTTCTCACCCGTTAATTCCTTATGGTACCTCAAACCACCACGACTTCTTTACCTACCTACAGAACACAGTGAACCTCAACCCCCCTCTGATTCCAGTCCATGACAAAGCCTTCCATTTGGGAGTGGGGTTTGGTGGCGGGGGGGGGGGGGGGGGGTCGTGGGAGAGCAGGAGCGACAAAGCCAGGCAGAAACGCAGAGTAAATGGCCAGAGGTACGCACGGAGGGCCTCGCAAGAAAGGAGAGACGCTCAGAACAGGGAGGGAGAGGACGGAAAAGAGTGAGAGATCAGCTGGACATGGACAGCAAAGCTTCCTACAGACAAGAGAGGAAGTGGAAAGAGATGGGACTGGAGAACAGGAGGAAGAGCCAGAAGGCACAAGAAGAGTGGAAGGAGAGAGAGAGAGAGAGAGAGAGAGAGAGAGAGAGAGAGAGAGGCTCGGCTTGGGTGTACTTACTGTTTCCCCCGATTTGTCTGAAGGTCACAGACACACTGCTGGGTTTTAAACTGAGGGTTGTCATTACATATCTAATTTGAAAAATGGGTTAGCTGGTACTCCTTACAACTCTTCAATGCCTTATATCAAAGGAAAGAAAGGAAGAAAAAAAGATTCCATTTGAGTGGGGTAGTTCCAATAACCCATCAGGTCAGAGATTACACCCCCACTGCAGCCTCAGCAAGAATGACATTGTCCCCGGGAATGACGTCACTCGAGGCACAGCTGTGTTGGAAGTGTGACCGGCTCCATCTTGACCTCGCTCGCTGACCTGGCTCTACAGCTCAACTGGCCGAGGGCCAAGTAGAGCCATCTTTCTCCTGAAGACAGTCACTGACTTTGGGACGCATTTGAATGAAAGCACCCGTCAGAATACAAGTCCCGAGACTGTCCCTCTGTCGCTGTCTACAGAATGGTCTCTTTCTACAGAGAAGAAGCTATCCTATCCTGCTGCGTTTTCATCTAAAAACCCTATTGGTTCCTTTTGTGGGAGATCTTTCTGGCAGCCCTGACCACTTCTCACATGTGAACACTCAGCTCATCCTCCCTGAAACCACCGCCACCTGGATGCAGGCCTTGCGCTGGTCACGTGCCCTGGCACTGCAGGGGGCGGGGGGGGGGGCTCCAGGATGCTGGGCCCTGCAAAGGAGGGAGGGGCCCCTTCTGTCACTGTTTGAGGGCTGAATCCTGTGTCCAGGGGCCGCCTGAACTGAAAGTTGTGAACAGCGCTGGATGGAGCACTTTTGCTAACTTCTTCCTAAGAACAACGTGCCCCTGAGAAGAAGGAGCAAATTCTGTCCTGTTTCTTTACTCCTCTCACTGCTACCAAGCAATCCGTGCTCAGCCAGAGCTCCCCCACTGGCTTGGAAGGCTGTCGCTCTCAAGACCAAACCGGCTCAGATGACAGGTGCCACCACCAGCGGCTGCATTTCAGAACCACCGCTGCTCTCCAGAACTTTCCAGCTGCCTTGTGGAGGCATCTGAACAAGACATGGCTAGGGCACGTGGTGAGGGCGCTGGCAAAAGCCCAGAACTCTCAGAATTCATTCAGAGCGATCCCAGATACGTTACATACCTAACTAGCTAAACTAAAAAAACAGGGGTTTTCTCCTTATTTCTGCACTTGTGGTTACACATGGCTCGCAAAATCGCTGAAATGCTATTGATATCATTGCTTTTAAACTATACAGGTATTACTCTTAATTCACAATGCTTTGAAGCAGGTAAGTGCTTTGAAGTTACAATAATGAAGAGTTTTAGTATTAAGGTTTAGATTTGTACCTAGTGATCAGTATGTCTCTCTTAACAGTAGCAATTAAAAAAAAATCAACTTTTGATTCTGTGTTAGAATTCTAGTTTGTTATTTGACTTTTGAATTCAATGCACTGTGCCACAAGCCAGACTGCTCTATGTTATGTACATTTAAAGTGTACCCGAGGAGAAGAAATTACTAGTACTATTAAAGATATTGCAAAATTGCCACAGTTACTGCTTAGAAGTACTAATTTCCCTCTCTCCTTTCTTAAAGTATATATTACAACTCTTCCATAACTTAATGCAAACAACGTAAACCCATCTCTTCTCACATCTTAAAGCAAAGGTATCTTTGTTTACATGCGAGAATAATAATTCTATAATAATACCCTGGCCCTATGAGCCAGTTCTTTATATTAGGACATAATAATGAAACAATGATATAGAAAGAGCCAGAGAGACCTACGCACTGGCACGGACACGAAATCCATTTGGAAGTTTTCTCTTATAAAAGATATAGCTAAGATAGAGAATGAGACTGAGGGGTGAAATGACTCAAAAAGTGGGGTTCTGTTCGCTAGGAAAAAAAAAAAACAAAGCCATTCTATTGCAAGATACAGATCAAAGGTTAAAAGGCAAATTATACTACATTTAGAGAATAAAAATGTAGTAATTCTCTATCCTCCATACAGCACATACACCAAGTGTGAAAACACACCTGGTGTTGGCCGTAGGAAAAAACATCATGGAAAAACCACTGGCTAAAAATGACTGAAAAGCCCCCTTTCCCTTTTTCAGTCTAATCATTTGGCATCTCTGAGTGTGGTACAGATTTAGACTTGAACCACCCAAGAACATCATGCTGTGTCAAGTGTTCGACAATACCTCTCAGTAGGACGTTGTTGCAAGGCTAGCTAATTTTAAATCTGGTATGAGTAATACAGTCAAGCCTAGTTAGTATGCGAGAAAGTCGTTGCTAACGCAGCGTGAGAGGATGTGATGTCACAGCATGAGCAGTCCCTGGTTGTCCCGTTGTCGGAAAACGTAGTGCATAGATCCAAGTTTCTATTCCAGGTCTCTGAAGCCCAGGGCTGAGCCTTTCACTTCTGCTGGGTGGCCTGGAAGGCCTTTAGCTCCACCTGGTACCACTCAGGGGCTTCAGGCCCACTCTTCCCGGGGGGACTGTGGTCATAGCCGTAGGCAACGGTGAGTTCCTCATCAGCCTCCACGGCTCGGAGTGTGCGGATGCATTTGATGGGCCCAAAGCGGGGGTGGACAAACCTAGACACCAAGATGCACACAGTCATTCCTGGGCCAGACCAGGAGGTTAGAAGCAAAGCCTGGGTGCGGGTGGGGGTGGGGGTAGGAATCCCCCACGAGCTTTTCCCCGGGTACCACTGGTAGGTCCTCAAGTGTGGCCCACGTATCGGCCAGCATCAGCTTCTCACCTGCGAGCAGCTAGACGTGGAGAATCTCAGCCCCGCCCAGACCTGATCTGGAATCTGCATTTTAACAACAGCTCCAGGTGATTCATGTGCACACTCAAGTTTAAAAATCTCTGTTCTATCTTCCTTTTTGAGCATATATGGCACTCTGTATTTATAAACCAACAATCATGGTCAACCACAAAAATCTGTCCTTAATGAGAAACTGGATCCAGAGCAGCATTTTGGCTCATGTGGCCCGTAGCAGGCGATGAGCCGGCTGTACCTTGTGGGCAAGGCTTTATCAGGGTGTTTTGGGAGCTGTAAGGAAGAGACCTCCGGACTTTTAAAAGCAAAAAACTCTGTATTCCAACTATACAGACAGAGGAAGTGTTGTTTTCTGGCATAAAAGTAGATGAAGATTTCTTTCCAAGAGGGAAGCCTAGACCTCTCTGCCAACCTGCCTTTTAAATATTTCCCTGTGAAGCATCTTGTGAAGGGAGCAGCTGCGGGTGTCTCAGAACCTGAGGCAGGGCTAACGCTATGGCTACGTTCCTCTACCAAAGGCTCCCAACCCGGTTCACTCCCATAACACCTGCGGGAGAATAGGAGATAAGTCAGTAACAGACTTAGCTCGCCTAACGGCTTCTGAAACCCCAAATGGATATATACATATATGTAAGGCATGGCCAAAAAGAAATTTGCTTTATTTCTATATGTATTGGTCAAATAAATCTCATTCGTTTATAGTCACATTGTGAGCAAAGGACATTGAGACACCAAAGGAGAAGTTTCCAGACCCTAAGTTAGATTGGCCCATGCACCATGATAGGAAGTACTTGGACAGTTCCCTCTATTGGTGGTGAGGAAAGGAGTGTGTCCGTGGTGTAGGGACATCTTTTACGTGGTGGACAAAGGAACAACCTCACCCTCACTCTCAGGGGTCTCTATGTTCACCCCACGTGGGTGTCATCTTTCCTGGAAAGCACTCTTGACTCAGGGTCAGAAGACTCTGGTATGAGTCCTGGTTCAACACGTTATTACTGCCCCCTCTCAGAGAGCTTACTTCCGTATCTCTGAATCTCACTTTCCTTACCTGCAAATTCATGGTAATACTAGTAATCCTAATCCTATAAGAGTTGTCATTGTGACAAAATAGGATCACATATATAAAACATCTCACACAATACTTGGCACAGAGGACTCAGCTACTCTAAGTGACTACATGTGCATTGTGTGTGAGCATGTGCACATGCACAGAATTCTCACACTGTGCCCCATCACAGACATCCATCCCTGCCCCAGGAACTCAGGAATTCCTTATGAAAATCACAACTCTTTGTCTCTAAATCAAAACATTTCATGAAAAAAATAATACCCCTGGGATGCCTGGGTGGCTCAGTCGGTTAAGCATCCGACTTTGGCTCAGGTCATGATCTCGGGGTTTGTGAGTTCGAGCCCCACGTCGGGCTCTGTGCTGACAGCTCAGAGCCTGGAGCCTGCTTCGGGTTCTGTGTCACCCTCTCTCTCTGACCCTCCCCTGTTCATGCTCTGTCTCTCTCTGTCTCAAAAATAAATAAAGGTTAAAAAATTAAAAAAAAAATAATACCCCTGAAATGGAGCTCAAGCTAATCTTCTTGTGCACTGAAAAAGTCTGGGAGAAGCCTAAGACGTCTGTTACAACCCTCTTCTATTTTCATTTTCCTACGTGTTACTGTTATTTTCAAAGAGTAGAAAATGGACACCCTGAAAAAAAACTCAATTTCAGGTGCTGATTCTCCAAGGCAAGCACTAAGGCACAACAATTAAGGACACTTAGCCACTTGGACTAAGAGGTCCGAGTTTCCTGTCCATGAGTGAGGGGACAGTAACGGAAGTTGCCCCACAGAGGTCCTGGGAGGACTAAATGAGGTAATTCAGGAGAAGCTGTTTGCACAGCACCAGCCTAAAGTGCTCAGAGAACGCCAGCAGCACAATTACTGGTCAAAGCAAACCTCTGCACCGAGTGGTTTGGCCCCTTGGTGACAAGTTACCTATATTTACAACTAGGAAAGTAGTCCATTTGGCATTTTGTATCAGACTACAGTTTATGGGATATTGTTTTGTTTATGTCAAAGTGTGCATAATAATACCAACGATTTTACAGACAAATGAATGCCATGAATTGGTATCTGAATTTTTTTTTTAGTGTTTATTTTTGAGAGACAGAGAGAGAGAGGGACGGAGGGAGTGAGGGACAGAGAGAGATACACAGAATCTGAAGCAGACTCCAGGCTCTGACCTGTCAGCACACAGCCCAACGCGGGGCTTGAACTCATGAAGGGTGAGATCGTGACCTGAGCTGAAGTCAGAAGCTTAACCAACTGAGCCACCCAGGTGCCCCATGTCTCTGAATTTTATATTATATTATTATTCAGGTAGTCTTCCCATTACCCCAAACAACTAGTATTTCACATTGGACTCAAAGAAAATAACCCTGAAGAGTACAGGGACTTGATTCTGCACAAATGGTTCCCTCCCTTGTCTCCTGTGCTCTCTTCCTTTTGGGGAGAAAAATCATGTCCTTGCAATGAAATCACAGAACTAATTTGTTTTGAAAGAGCAGTCTAAGTAGCGTTTATTATCGCTAGTTACCACTGCTTTAAAAGATTGTTGGTAAGCTGTGTGCAGCTTGGAACGATGCTTTGGCCTAACTCACATTGGCCACGAAAGCCTTGGAGTTAATAACAGTGTCCGTTTCATTTTACATGACACATGTCCTTTGCCATTTCTACCTGCCCTTTAAACAGCAGTTGTAGCTTCAGTACTTGTTTCTGGGTGCCAAGGGGAGCAAGTCCCTGCCAGAACAATTTTCAAGCCATCTCAGGGATGCAAGGAGGGACATTCAAATCCTGGCAATTTTCCCACAGATTAAATGCACAGGATCTAATCCTGCTTCTGTTAACAAGCAATACACTGAGGGACTGCAGGCTCTAACTGAGCAGAAAAGGTTGCACGCAGCTGCCTGGCCCCCAGGAGGATCTGGCATTCTCCAACTGAGCTAAGGAGGTCAATGATGATGGTACAAGGAATCCCAACTATACCCTCCAAGGAATAGTCAGACGCTTCACTTTGGAAGGAGGACATTCAAGGCGTATATGAAAACTTCTAAAATATTTGTAGGGCTGCTATGGGGAAGAGAGACTGGCATAGTGCACGAGAAAGGGAAATGATTAGGGCCAAGGGCTGGCTGTTCCAGGAAACCCACTTAGTATCCACGGAAACAACATTCTAATCATCAGAGCCCAAAAGCTAGTTTCATAAAATCTTCAGTTTGTCCAGATAGCTGCCCTCAAGGGCGGCTTCCCGTCGCTGGAGGTTTACAAGAAAAGGTTCTACGAGCAGGTGGAAGTGGAGGCTCAAACTCTTGAGAGGTAGGATTATTTGGCTTTTTAAAATAAGAGCTTTGTTGAGATGCAATTTATATACCTCATAATTCACCCATTTGAGGTATACAGTTCAGTGGGTTTCAGTCGTGCAACCAACCATCACCACTGTCTAATTTTAGTTCCTTGCACCACCCTCAAAAGAGACCCCATGCTCATGCGCCATTAACCTCATTTCCCTCCACTCCCCCCGGCCCTGGGCAACCATTGATCTATATTCTGTCTCCATGAATTCTGCTGTGGTGGACAATTCATACCAATGGAATCATACACTATGGGCCTTATGTGACTAGCTTCTTGCACTTAGCATGATGTTTTCAAGGCTCATCCACATTGTAGCATGTGACAGTATTTCTTTCCTCTGTATTGTCAAATAATGCGGACTCTGATTTCAGGGGTCTTTTCCAACACCAAGACCTTGTGCCCTAAGCTTTAGCGTTTTATTTTCCTCCTTCCTTTCACACTCCTAAAAGAGTTCACTAATCTCCACTGTGCAGAACAATTTTAATTTTTCTAGTGTTTCAAGTATAACACCACCCTTACTTTTCCAGAATGAGACAACGGAAGGACAAAAAAGCATCAACAAAACAGCGCACACAAAGTACAGTATTTCTGTAGCATTTCTACCCTTCCAAGCACTTTTCCATTTCTTGGCCTACTAAGGCCAGAGGAGGAGCTAGTTAGACTCTGAGTTTCAGGTCATAACTGGGAGGGTCCTGGGAGGGTAACTTGGAGGGAGCGGCCTTCCGTGGGGCGGGATGACACCTGTTACATGCCCTCCTCAGTCTCAGGGCCCTGGTGGATAGGACCTAGATCTGCCCTGGAAGCTCGGTGTCATACTCACATGTCGTAGATGCAGTTTGGAGTGAAGGAGTGATTTGCCTTGTGTCCCAAGGAGGCACAGTACTTGGATACATGGTTGTAGGGCTCAGGCACATCAATGACCGTTTCTTCATCGAGGGAGAGGGTATTCCCATTAAGGGCCCAGTCCCTGCTGTCAACCTGTAGAAAACAAGAAAGCAAACATTAGAGATAGCCATTCTCCCTAAATCTCAAAGAACATCAGCAATATTAACTCATTTGTCCTTATGTTTCATGGTTTGAGTGTTATATATGTGAAAAGAACCTAAGGCATCTGTCTGCACACTGATGGTGCAAAAGCCATTTATGGGCAGCACCAGGCAGCTCAACTTACAATGTATTAATTTTTCTTTATCTTCTATGAAAAAAAGGATTTGAAGTCCCTTAAAAGACACACAAAAATATAACCAGATGTCCCTAGGTTGTTTATTTCTTCACTGCAGGCTAAGACTTGTTACTTCAAAAGCCTTCCAGCACCAAACTCAAATTTTTACACATCTAATGGTTTTTTTTTTAAGTTTATTTATTTTTGAAAGAGAGACAGACAGAGCGTGAGTGGGGGTGTGGGGCAGAGACAGAGGGAGAGACAGAATCTGAAGCAGGCTCCAGGCTCTGAGCTGGCAGCACAGAGCCTGATGCGGGGCTCGAACTCACAGACTGAGAGATCATGACCTGAGCCGAAGTCGGACACTCAACGGACTGAGGTACCCAGGAGCCCCATTACACATCCAATTGTTTTTTAAAGGGCCCAAACAAAGCAGAGTTTTAGCCATTCAGGGCCTGCTTTCCTGGGGACACCTGACCCCACATCTGCCATCAGTAGATTAGATAATTCCAGCACCATAAAGCCCCCAGACGGCCTGTGTCCTTTGGAGGTCTCTGGCCCAGAGACCCCTCACCGTACCCCAGATCACCTAGACACATAAGCCCCCTCTCTGCCCCTCTCTTTCCTGGGAGTTCCCTGCCTTCCTCCTGCTCTGTTTGTGGCCTTCGTGCACAAGCTTCTGGACCGTTTCATGCTGGGAGCCCATCCTGTCTCTTGCCGCCCTGTCTAAGCACTGCCCAGTGACAAGAAAACCTGTGTGCTACTGCCTCCTGTGGTCTTATCTGTTTCTCTGATCAACCTCCAAATCCCTTGGACCCCTACTGTGAAGATGAGGCAAAAGTAAAACAAAAGTAAGAACATCAAGTGGAACCAGAACTTGAGAATGCAAAACTGTGTTTCAGGAGAGTCCTTCACCTTTGTTACAAGCGGGTGACCAATGTGACCAGCAGAGTCCCCAGCTACCAGTGTGCTTTCTTACCTACACTAGGGCTCATTCACTAATAGGCTTCCCTTCTCCAAGCCACTTCCCCACCCCAAGCCACAGCCCAGGATCTGGTGATGCCAGCCGAACAGTTTTTTGAGAGTAAATAGGATCACTTTTTTTTTTAAGTTTATTTATTTATTTTTGAGGTGGGGGGAGGGGCAGAGAGAGGGAGAGAGAGAGAAAGAACCCCAAGCAGGCTCTGCACTGTCAGCATGGAGCCCAGTACAGATCTTGATCTCATGACCCGTAGGATTATGACTGGAGCCGAAATCAGAGTCGGATGCTTCCCCGACTGAGCCACACAGGTGCCCCTAGGATCACATTTTTATATAGAACTACTGACTCTCAGAGTTGTACTGTCTCTCCTGCCCCTAAATTACAACTGGGCTATTATTTGTACCTGATATTTATTCAACAACTATTTACTGAGTGCTACCACATGCCAGGCACTGTCCTAGGTGCAGGGAATATAGCAGTGATGAACGTGAAAAAAATCTTCACGGGTCTTAATATTCCAGCCCTGTCACGTGACACTGAGATACCATCTACTTTAGGTTGCTGTCAGTTGTGTATTTTTCTTATCTCCCCAATAGAATCTAAATTTCAGGAAGGAGGGTGCCCATCCATTTATACAGTACAGCACAGTGAGTTTCGCCTGGAGCCAGATTCTGCTGTTTGAAATCCTGCTTGAACTCTGACGGTTACTGTATTTGTGACCTTGGGCAAATGGCTTACCCTCTCTGGGCTTCAGTTTTGTTATCTGTTATCTAATGTTAGAATAAATAAGTAGCGTGTCAATATCCTGAGCCACCTTTCATATGCTGAATTTCCTGGATCATCAGACACAGAAGTCTGGCTATGACCAGGGGATACCGCGTGCCCGACCACGGCTCAGTTTGAGTGCAAAGCCATCCTTGTCGGTACGACGGCTTTGAAAGTGCAAACACTTGATGATTTCATGGCATTTCCCCCATAGCAGTCCACGGCAGGAAGTAAAAAAGTGAAGACACGAATGAGCAATAGAACCAGCAAGCCCAAGTCCTACACGTTTAATGCAAGTGAGACCAGATGGAGACGACAAGCCAGGCTAAAGCATCGACTTTCTGCCCTTAGGCAGACATGTAAGGAAGTTCATTGTGAAGCGAAGAAACAGAAGCAAAAACACACATGAATTCTGGAAAATATATCAAAGTTGTATTTTAAAGGCAAGAGGTGACTATTCTTTAACTTTTTGTTTTCATTTTTGTTTGTTTGTTTTTGTTTTCTTTTTGGGGTTTTTTGGGGGTTTTTTTTGGCAGTAGAACACTTCCTGGCTGGATGCAGGCTACTGTGTGACTTTCGCACAAATAGGAGGGGGCCTGCCTATACAGTGCCCTGTGCAAGATCATAATAATTACTAACAGAGTCCAGTTGGATCTCAATTTTTCAGATACTGGGTGTAGCACAGTGCAAAGCAATTGCTGTGTCATTCACGGCAATATCCCACTTTTGATTAAATAGCTGTGAGACTTAAAAGAGACCCCAGAGAGATCCCCTGCCCCTCCCGCCATGCGAGGCTGCGATGACAAGAGGGCCATTCATGAACCAGGAAGCGGACCAACCAGACACCAAATCTGTCAATACGTTGACCTTGGACTTCCAGCCTCCAGAACTGTGAGAAATAAATTTCTGTTGTTTATAGGCCATGCTGTGAATGGTATTTTTGCTACAGCAGTCCAAAGACTGCTATGAGACAGTATATCTCACCAGTTTTACCAAAAAAGACTGTTCTTTCATATTTCTAGGGAATACTGAAGGGGCTAACAGGAAAATTAAGAGTGTCTGAAACAAAGCCCTTTAGCCAATCAAGTTGATTCTCCGCTTCTACCCCACTCACCTCTTGGTGTGTAATTCGAACTCCATTATAAAAAGACATAACCGTATTAGGTCCCACTGCTACCTTGGAAAACAGTCCTTCTCCAGCACTGGAAATGAGAGATTCAGCAACATAAACCCTAAATAGGAAAAACAGTCAAATGATGGTTCTTTCAGTCTGATATGTTACTTTTTATATCAACCATCAACATAGTATGGCTACTGAACCCAAACATCAGTTCATAGTAATCCAGTGAGGAAAGAAGGAAGGAAGGAAGGAAGGAAGGGAAGAAAGGAAAGTTAAGCCGTAACATTTGGCATTAGAAATTGAGGAACTGCTACTTATGTACCTTTTAAGAGTGATGTCTAGGGGGTGCCTTGGTGGTTCAGTCAGTTAAGCATCTGACTCTTGGTTTCAGCTTATGTCATGATCTCACAGTTCGAGGGCTCAAGCCCCACATAGGGCTCTGTGCTGACAGTGTGGAGCCTGCTTGGGATTCTGTCTCTTTGCCCCTCCCTGCTCACGCACTCTCTCTCTCTCAAAATAAATAAATAAAACTTAAAAAAAAAAGACTGTTGTTTAAAATATGCTCTCAAATATGGGGAATATTATATATAGTTGACCCATGGGTGTAAACTATGCAGGTCCATTTATATGTGGAATTTTTTTTTAATGTTTTTATTTATTTTTGAGACAAAGAGAGACAGAGCACGAACAGGGGAGGGGCAGAGTGAGAGGGAGACACAGAATCCGAAGCAGGCTCCAGGCTCTGAGAAGTCAGCACAGGGCCTGATGCAGGGCTAGAACTCATGAACCATGAGATCGTGACCTGAGCCAAAGTCAGATGCTTAACTGACCGAGCCACCCAGGTGCCCCTATATGTGGGATTTTTACAGTACAGTACCACAAATGTCTTTTCTCTTCCTCATGACTTTTTCTTTTCTTTTTAAGGTTTTATTTTTAAGTAATTTCTCCACCCAACATGGGGTTCAAACTCACAACCTTGAGATCAAGAGTTGCACGCTCTACCAACTGAGCCAGCCAGGAGCGCCCCTTTATGACTTTCTTAATAACATTTTCTTTCTTTCTTTCTTTCTTTCTTTCTTTCTTTCTTTGTATGTATGTATTTACTTTTGGGAGAGAGAGAGAGACAAAGACAGAGTATGAGCAGGGGAGGGGCAGAGAGAGGAGACACAGAATCTGAAGCAGGCTCCAGGCTCTGAGCTGTCAGCACAGAGCCTGATGCGGGGCTCGAACCATGAGCTGAGATCATGACCTGAGCTAAAGTTGGTCACGTAACTGACTGAGCCACCCAGGCACCCCCTTCATAACATTTTGTTTTCTCTAGCTTACTAGAGAAATACTAAGTAATAGTAAGTAAATAGTAAGAAATACTAATATTTATTAAGAATACAGTATATAATACATATAACATACAAAATATGTGTTAATCAACTGTTTATGTAATTGGTAAGGCTTCCTGTCAACAGTAGGCTATTAGTAGTGAAGTTTTTGGGGAATCAAAAATTATATGTGGATTTTCAGCTGTATGCAGTGGGGGAGAGGGGAGGTGCCCCAACCCCTGTGTTGTTCAAGGCTTCACTGTATTCATAAAGCAACTCAACATTTGATAAGAGGTTTTTTTTAAAAAGAAATCATGTTTTTAGTTAATGAGTGTTTTCACTGTCTTCCTGGACAAGTAAACATTTCCAAAGTAATTCAAGCTATGCCCATTTGTCAGGGCTAAATAGGAAGGAAAGGCTGTTTTAATTAAGCCCCAAGATGAATCTTTCACTTGAAACACTGACAGTTAGTAAAACATATTCAATATGCACTTCCCAACAAAAGGGTTTATAACATGTCCACTAACTATGGCCCAAGGGTCAAATCTGGCAGCTGCCCACTCTTGGAAATACAGTTTTATGGAACGTGGCCACGCCTATTTGCTGTCTCTTGTTGCTTTAGCGTTACAAAGGCAGAACTGAGTAGTTGCAGTAGGGACCTACAATATGGCTCTTTACAGAAAAAGTTTGCCAATCCCTGGTTTACAGGAAAACAGCACTCACTCATCATTATTGAACTGGATTGAATAAGAGAGTGCATGCCCCATGAACAACTAACATTCCAGTTCTTTGGGTGCTGTGATCTAATGACTCTGGTGGAAATGCTCATCTTTAATTTTTGTTCCATGGGTCTTACGCTTATTTTATGGACTAGAGGACTAAATTATTGCTTCCAACTTTACTCCTTCCCTGTGGTAGAATTATACATCCTGCTACTTTGCCATGTGACCTTGTGGTGCCTCCTTCACGGTGGGTAGACCATGTACCCCTGCTGGGACCATGCTGGGCTTGGCCGTATGCTCTACTTTGCTACTGGAACATGGGCAGGAGGACGGCATGCCAGGGCCCAGGTGTTAAGAGGATGACAAATATCTGTCAGTCTTCTGCGATTTCTGTTCATCTCCACCAGAAGAAGATGCCTCAGGAGACCACTGCTCCTTCAGCCTGCATCTTGGAATACAGACATGTGAAACCGACCTGAACCCAACTTGAAATCTGAAGTCCAGCCTCATCCAGCTGAGCCAAGTTGAGCCTGGTCAAAAGTGGCTGAACCTCAGCTAACCTACAGAATCGTGAGTGTAACATAACATTTCTGCATTCATAAACCACTGTTAGGTTTTGAGGGTATCATTATACAGCATCATCACAATGAAAGTAACAAAAAAGATGGATACATATGATTATTGCGCTTTTGTGTTTCCGGTAGGCAAGAGACAAGAGACCAAACCCTTCCCTTTGTAAATGGACCACAGCTTTGTATCAAGAAAGAGGCCTTTCATTCATTGTGACATTGTGGTGGGAGCCCTGTCAGTTAAACCAAGGAAGTGGCCCATTTTTCAGATGGGACCAGAACAAAAAGTGAATGGGAGTTGTGCTTTGTAAGCCAGGCTAACAAAAGAGTGAGGCAAAGAGAAGGCCAACTGCAGATGGCACTCTTACGCAGGAGCAGGCCAGCTGCTAGGGGACAAGCATCTCGGGGAGAGTACCAGAGCAAGTCATACCAAGAACTGAGCACTGGAGTTTGGAGAAGATGAAATGGAATGGGACTTGACACTTGGGGAATGAGCTTACAGAATCGGAAGCTTGTCATTTATAAGCTGGAATGTCTTTATGCTTCTTATATTGTCTTTCTTTCATGCCTGTTCTCTCTTAGTGAATAAAGAAATTGTCTTGTGTTCCAGATCCCCTCAGCTATGCTAAGTAAAGGAGGCATTCTGGTTCCTGCCTTGGCTAGACAGAGCTTTAAAGAAGGTGAAATGCTCTAGAGGCCGGCATGTGGCTTTCATTGCACCAGGGCCCTCAAAAAGGGGACAACTGGGTAGGGCATAGCTGGCTGCCTAGCCCGACAGCTGTCTATATGTAGAAGTTTCATTCTGGGACTGACACATGGCTGTTCTGTGCTTTATGGGTGGAGAAACTCTCTCACAGGGACAGAGTCTATATGAGCATAAAAACACTCTTCATCACAATATATGAACTTTTTTTCAGACAGCCACAAAGAAGGATTAGTTCCCACCATTAGGGCTATTTAACCTCCTATAAACAGGGCTATTAAAACCACAAGGAAAAAAAAATTACCTCTCTGATTCATATGGATCTGGAAGAAGAGCATTGGTAGAAATGCAAGATGAAGTCGATTTATCAAAGTGGTACACCGAACCTGAAAAGCAAACGAAAATCTCAATCCAGGGATTAGAGTTAGGGAAGAACTTTTACAGCGTCTCTCTGTATTCATGGGACAGAATGAGTTAAATAATGAAAAGTGTTATTCAAGTTATAGCACCTGGTGGAGAGGATGTGGAGAAACGGGAACCCTCTTGCACTGTTGGTGGGAATGCAAACCGGTGCAGCCGCTCTGGAAAACAGTGTGGAGGTTCCTCAAAAAATTAAAAATAGATCTACCCTATGACCCAGCAATAGCACTGCTAGGAATTTACCCAAGGGATACAGGAGTGCTGATGCATAGGGGCACTTGTACCCCAATGTTTATAGCAGCACTCTCAACAATAGCCAAATTATGGAAAGAGCCTAAATGTCCACCAACTCACAAACAGATAAAGATGTGGTTTATATATACAATGGAATACTACTTGGCAATGAGAAAGAATGAAATCTGGCCATTTGTAGCAACATGGATGGAACTGGAGGGTATTATGCTAAGTGAGATAAGTCAGGCAGAGAAAGACAGATACCCTATGTTTTCACTCATATGTGGATCCTGAGAAACTTAACAGAAGACCGGGGGGAGGGGAAGGGGGGAAAAAGTTACAGAAAAGGAGGTAAACCGTAAGAGACTCTTAAAATACTGAGAACAAACTGAGGGTTGATGGGGGATGGGGGAGAGGGGAAAGTGGGTGATGGGCTCGGAGGAGGGCACTGGGTGTTGTATGGAAGCCAATTTGACGATAAATTATATACATATATATATATATATATATATACACACACACACGTGTGTATATATATACACACACACACACACACATATATAAGTATATGTACATATACGTATGTGTGTGTGTGTGTGTGTGTGTGTGTGTGTGTGTGTGTGTATGTGTATATAAAAGTCATAGTACCTGGAATAAATTCTTCAATATAATTAAAAAAAATTTTTTAAGTTTATTTATTTTGAGAGAGCGAGAGAGCGAGCAAGCAGGGGAGGGGCACAGAGAGAGGGAGAGACAGAATCCCAAGCAAGCTCCATACCGTCACCACAGAGCCCGACAGGGGGCTCAAACTCCCAAATTGTGAAATCATGACCTGAGCTGAAGTTGAATACTGAACCAACTGAGTCACCCAGGCACCCCCAAATTCTCCAATATAAATGAATGGCTTTTAGATTTGCTTTTGAGTTGCATTTTTAGGTCTTAATGAACAGCCATCGTATGTATTTCTTAAAATCCCATTTTTGCTTTTGAATTGTCTTTATTCAAATGGTTTAAAAAATGCTTGTGCAATTAAAATTTTTAATCAAGAAAATGCTTTGTCATGAAATTCTGAGATCTCTCTGGGCAGATCAGGTTGAGTGATGGTTTTAAAATTTTCTCGTGGTTTTCTTCCCAGTAGACACAGTCTGTAGACTCCAACCACCCAGCCCTGGCAATTGTCTCCTTCACTAAAAATAAACATCCAGCCTCACCAGAATTAAGAACAGAACTGCTTTTGATAAAGCAAAAACACAGTCATCTTATTTCTATTAAGGTTGTTCAGAAGCAAGTCAGTAATTTATTCCAGAAACTAAGGTACACAACTGTCCTAGATTTAACACTGGTTCTCCACAAAGGACCAGCCTCAGAGAGCCTTCCCAGAGCACACTGAAGACATCCGAGGCTCTACTGCACAGTAAGTAAAGAAGCACATTTCAGAACCGATGGGCTTAGTCTTGTAAAGTAAATTCTTTTAGGCACTAAGACATCACAAATAGTCCCAGTAAGCAATTCCTCGGTGGTTACCAGTGGTTACCAGGTCCTCTTTCAGTTTTGTTTTGTTTTGTACAATCACAAAATCCAAAATCAATGTCTCAAACTAAAAGTTAAAAAGCAATCAGGATCAGTCAAGGTCTAGCTAGGAAACAGACCATTTGAGTATTTCTAGGAGAGAATTTCACTCAGGGAATTGGTTATACAGAGCACGGAAGAACTGAGAAGCCAAACGGGCAGGTAAGGAGCCCAGAAACTGGCAAGAACTGGAAGCCATACAGCCCTAAGCCAGAGGGATAAAGGCGGAGAGGGTGTGCCTGGGGTTCTAGAGTTGGATTGATGCAGGACCTTCCTGTTGGGAGATGGAATCAGGAGACAGGCCACTGCTGGAGACACTGCTGGACACAGAGAGATCTTCTCCTGATTCCTTTCCTCTCCATGCCCTTGGCCAGTGCCTCCCGATGGCCAAACCCAGAGAGACGCCAATGCACATGACCCTAGGAAACGTGGCCTGCCAGCGGCAGAAGCCTCCTGCAATGAAAGCAGGACATGTGGACAAGAATTGCATCTGGGAGCAAACTGGTAATGGACCAATGCACAATCCATTAAAGGAAGTTAGTTTAAAAAAGAAAGAACCCACACAATTCAACCAAACTTTTCTGTGAAATACATGTTGTATTGCACAGAAAATCTATGAACCTCCACCTTCCTTCTTTAGACTAAACCTTTCATCCCAAACGTACAGAGTGCCAACTACATGTAAAGCACTGTGTTAGGGACCATGCAGGTGCAAAGAGGAGAAACACCTCCAGCTGCTCTTCAAGGAGCCGATGCTGTCTTTTCCAGCTTAATGTCCCTTCCTGTTTTTCCTAGATCTGCTCCAGGCAAACGGAGCACAATCTTTAGTTTTACTCCTCTCCTCTATAGTTTATACTATGCCCTTTGACCAGAATTCATTCATTCACTTGACAGTCACTAATTCTACGAGGTGAGCCAAGCCTTAAAGACAGAATGGGAATTAACAGAGAAAGGAGTTCCTTTGTTGAGAGGAGAAGAGACAAGGCAAGAAGAAAATCCCGCCTGAGGCATAACGAAGAAATCAGCGCATGGTAAGTGGAGAACTAGAAGCAAATTTATGGGGTGGCTCAGTCAGATGAGTGGCTGACTATTGATTTCAGCTCAGGTCATGATCCCAGGGTCATGGAATTGAGCCCCGCTCTGGGCACCGGGCTTGCTTAAGATTCTCTCTCTCTCCCTCTGCCCCTCTCTGACATGTGCTCTAAGTAAATAAAGATAGAAGCAGTTTGTGGTTACAAAAGCATAAAGTGAAAGGGTGTGGTGGGAGAGGTCGGCGAGGGGCAGGTTGGGAGTACTTTGTGTGGGGTGTTTGCATTATGTTTTCCTCCTCCCCATGGTGGACCAGATGGCAGCATGGCCCTGTCAGACCTCATCTGTAGGTTAGTCTGCAGCTCACTGACAGTAACGAGAGGGGCTGGGGGAGTGCGGTGGGGAGAGGTACAGAACACTGAAGACCTGTGTCCTGTCAGTCACCCAAAGCAGCCATGCTTCTTGACCTTTGTGAAACCCAAATTGCTCAATGTATCCTTAAATTAACAGGCCTGCCAGAATCTCACCAGTTATGCCCCTCCTCCCGACCTTTACTGTGGCCTTATAATGAAAAGGGTGTTCATCATTTACAACCAGTTCTAAAAAAAAAAAAAAAATACCCTTTGAGAACTATTACCCTCACTTCCCAAAATCTGTTTCTTACTTATACTAAGAAGACGGTAATAATAACAATAACTTTCATTATGGTGTTTTTACAGTCGCTGCCAGCACCTGTCTTTTATAATGAAGAAACAGTTTCCGAAGGGATAAAGAACTTGCCCAAGACCACACTGTGGCAAATGCTGAAGCTGAAACTTAAATGAGGTGACTCCAAAGTTCAAGGCTCTTGCCACTAAAACACGCTGCCACTTGTGAAGTTTTAAAATTGGCATCACCATTTGGGGATCCTCCCCTGGCCCAGGTCCCTTCATTTCTAAAGACTGTGGCACTGTCTCCTTTCAGAACACATGTGAAGAGCACAGGTATGAGAATTTGAAGTGCAAAGATTACTGTTTCACTTAAAATGAAAACAACTTCATTTGGGGATGATTGAAAATTTACAGAAAAGTTGCAAAAATAGTACAGAGATTCCCCAATATCCCTCATGGTTTCTCCCAATGTTAACTTCTTCTACTTCTTCTTTTTTAATGTTTATGTATTTATTTTGACAGAGAGAGAGAGAGAGAGAGGCAAAGAGAGGGGAGAAAAACAGAATTCCAAGCAGGCTCCACTCCATCAGAGCAGAGCCTGACTTGGGCTCGAACTCACAAACCGTGAGATCATGACCTGAGCCAAAATCAAGAGTCAGTCACTGAATCCACTGAGCCACCCAGGCGCCCATCTCATAATGTTAACTTCTTATGTCGCATGGTATGATTGTCAAAATGAAGAAACCAACATAGCTACATTACTATTAACTAAACTTCAGACTTTATTCAGATTTCACCAGTTTTTCCACTAATGCCCTCTTTCTCTTCCAGGATCCAACCCAGAATCCCACATCACATTTAAGCTGCCTCAATTTTTAACTTAAAAAAAATAAAAACTGAGACATTTAAAACAACTCAAGTTACAAATGCTAGATTTCCCATTTTTGGACATTCTCCTCTGGAGATTCTCCTTCAGATCACAAATAGCTAAATATTATTTAGGAATGTGAGTGCCTAGATTTATTATCTTTTTTACTTTTTTCTTCTTAGAACCTAACTTATATTGGAAATACACGCATATATTGTTTTCAAGGAATCAGACCAATATAAACAGCTTCTTTTTTTCTTTGTTTTTTTCCCCCAGACTTTCTACAATAAATAATTTTATACGCAGAAAAAAACATTTAGTATGCCGTATTGTACTTCTATATGGAAATGGGGGGAGGCGCATGGGTGGCTCAGTCAGTTAAACACCCGACTCTTGATTCTGGCTCAGGTCATGATCTCACAGTTGCGAGATGGAACCCTGCCTAGGGCTCTGCAATGGGTGTGGAGCCTGCTTAGGATTCTCTGTCTCTCTCTCTGTCTCTGTCTCTCTCTCTGCCCCTCCCCTGCTCAAGCTCTCTCTCAAAAAAAAAAAAAAAAAAAAAAAGCAAATAAATAAATAAATAAAAAGAAAATAAAAATAAAATAAAATAAACTAAAAGGAAATAGGATTTTTTCCTAATATGATTCCACTGGGCTCACTCCTGTGTCCAGTATGTGTCCTGTGAAGATGCCACTATGCATTTATCCTTTCCAATCAGAGCTCGGGCTGAATCAGCTTTACAATCTGTACAACCTGGAGATCTACCTAATTTGATTCTTTAATATCATTGAACTGTATTTCAGTTTTTTCTGAGATATACTAATCTTTTGAAATTCATGGAATTACTGCCGTCATTTCTTCAATTCTTCCCTGTATTATTATATAGCTATATTCTTGTCATGTGACTTTTAGCATCTGCTACTGAAATGCATATTTCCCCGTCTCATTGATGTTTGGCTTGACTATGTGATTTGCTTTGACCAATGAAAAGTGGGTGAAATTATGTCAATTCCAAGCCAAGCTTTCAGAGGCAGCATAGGTGTCTGCTCGTGCTCTGACTTCTTGTGACCCACTTGGGAAAATCTTGACCCAGGCCACCAACATCCCTTCAGATGGCCCCAGAATTAAGACCGGTAAGACACAATACAATAAGAAGCCTCAAGTCCAGCCATGCCCAGCCCAGCCCACCCCAGACCAGCTGGAGTACAGCTTATCACCTGTATTTGAGATGTTAAGGTGTTTGTTATGCAGCAAAGCTGACTAATGCATGATTAAAGTGGACTAGACAAGGAAATTAACTTCTCTCAATTATGCCCTAACAACCTGCTTTGGAATCAGAGCATGCTTCTGAAGCAGATCCAACTTACTTCCAGGCATCAGTTCAAAGTGAGGCCTTCCTTCTTCAGTGGACATAAGGGTAGCCAGCTTTCCCTCTATCATCTCTCCATCGATGAATTTTCCATAAAGTGCGGTCCTCTCGTCAGGGTACACATACGCTATCTTCTCGCCTGTCATCTCCCCGTCTTCATTTACTTCTCCCACAAGGCTGCCTCCATCCTGATGGGAGAAGCCAAAAGCCAGAAAATATTATATATAGTATTTATCCACACGGCACGACTTCAAGAAATTTTTCTTGTGCACTCCCTTCGTGGATAGCAGTAACGTAACAGCTTAAGAACTCAGAGAAAAACCTGACGCATACGTACTTTCTCATCCAACCCCGTACAAATAAACGGCTAGAGGTTATATGCAGAGAAGCACAGAAAGCCTGATTTAGGGAGTCAGAGACCAAGCTGCACTTTGCAATGGTGACAAGTTACTGACACTCTCTCTTGGCTTGTTTTTGAAGAAGAACATACGTTGTATTTGTAATATTAGTTACAAACATTTAAAGGAAATGTAACAATAAGTGTTACTTTGGGCCGATACCAAATGTGATGAGGAACTGTGGCAAGATGGTTTTACTCACTATTCATACCATTTCACTTCTCTATGTGGCATTTTGGATTTCTGGTCCATTAAAAAAATCTTTAGTTCAGATGTATTTAAGAATTAATTTAGTGTACATGAGTAAAGAGAGTTGTCTGCAGTTTCTTTTTTTAAATGTTTACTTTTGAGAGGGAAAGAGAGAGAGCGTGAGTGGGGGAAGGGCAGAGAGCCATGGGGACAGAGGATCTGAAAAGCAGGCTCCAGGCTCTGTGCTGACTGACAGCAGGGAGCCTGACGTGGGGCTTGAACCCATGAACTGTGAGATCATGACCTGAAGTCAGATGCTTAACCGACCCACTGAGCCACCCAGGTGCCCCTGCATTTTCTAACAGATAAAAAAAGGACTTCTGGACACTGCCTTTCTAAGAATCCTACACCACCACTTTTTATGGCATTAGAAGGAAAAGTGAAAAAAAAATCAACTGAATTCTATTCCCTCCCCCATCACCACTTTCTTCCCACTTTTCTTTATTTACTGTTCCCTTCTGCCTCCTTCCAGGAGAGAAGCCAGCTGTGCTTCCTGTTCAACTGTCACTTGCTTTCATTCCTAAAGGTCATTGAATACTTCAGAGCAGAGGATATCATACAATTCTGTAGCCTGGTAAACGCTAGGGACATAGTAGGTGATCCACAAATACTTTTTGAATTGAACTGGGATACCAAAAAATAATCTAATAACTAATCAAAAAATAACTGAATCTAGACTACAAGAAATGTTTCCTTTTTTACTGCCCATGCGGAAGGTCTTTACGGTATAACTTTGAAAACCTGGGACTTCTTTGGGTTTGATGTAACAAGAGTAGTGCCATGACATATTCTAAACGCTTGGTTACTTCTCCAACTCAAAGGTTCCAGAAACAGCTACTCAAAGACAGGAGTACAGGATGACTTCTGAGTGATCCCAACGGCTGCTTACAGAGAGACAGCAGGAATAAATAACATCAGGTACATGATTTCTATAGTTCTCCATAGTCTGATTGCTCTTTGGAGAAAAGACTTTATAAATTTAAAGACGAATCACAGCACTTTCATAAAAAGAAAAATACTTGGCAGCATTTTTCACGGACAGAAAGTGCATTAGAGCTATATTATTGCTCTTTCTCCTCCCAGAGTTAATTCTTAATAACCCAGCATAAACGGGGATGATACTTCCTGCAAGATCTGCCTTCAGGCTTTCAGGGGTGATTACTGAGCAGAACGGTGTTAGGGCGTTTCTGCTTCTCATATGCTGTAACTAATGTAAGCCAACGTTACCAGTTATTTGTACAGAATTCTGTCTTTCTAGGGTCTCAGATTTTTCTCCCTTAATACTCTAAACTTCTGGTTTGGGGGTGGTGGTGGTGAATTTCTCTGTCTAGTATGATAAAGCAGAGGTTCTTTTATTTCCAACAGGACGTAAACACTTTTAACTGAAAATGACGTCACTGTTCCAAGGTATTCTGAAAGAAATAAGCTGTCCTGAGAGTAAGCTTATAAATACTCTAAGGGGAGCCATTCTTTTTTCCTCCCCTTGTTTCTGCTTTGACCCCGTATCACAAAACAGGTGCCTGTCTGCTGTGTCAGGGAGTGCTGGGGAGGAAGCTGCTGCCTTCTCTTCTTTGCTAGGAGGCTCCCCTTCAGGGAGAAGGAATCACTCATTTGAGCAGTGAGAAGGTGGGGTCTGACAGCCACCGCCACCCATCTATTAGGTGGAGGAGACAGGGCAAAGCCTGCTGCCCCCAGAGGTCCTGTCCTGGAAGCTGTCCGTGCCCTCAGGCTGCACCTGCACCCCTCTCCATTCCTGCCCTTTCCTTGGGGAAGCTCCCCCGGGCAGGCCCTCCTTCCCTGGGGAGACCCGCGACTTCCCAGAGCTCTATCTGCAGCTGGTCCAACTGTTCCGTTCAGAGGGGGAAGGAATTGAAGTGCATTCTGACTTTGGGTCGATAGCACGTCTCCAACCCAACACGGTCATAATAAAACAGACCTTTTGATCTCTGACACCTAGGTCTATTTCTTAGTGGGTTCTGAATTCAGAGAGAAGAGGGATGTCATTAGCCCTCTCACTGCCAACAGATACCGTATATAAAGCAAGTGTTATTCCAGGTTAATTTTGAAAGCTTATAACTCCCCAGTGCTTCTTTACTAAGGCAGAGTGTTCTCTGGGTATTTAATAAGATAATAATTAATACAGCAGGCTGATTCATACAAAAGGTGATCTCCTCTAGAGACTTTAATTGATCCTAGTCACAAGTAAGATGACAAGTAGTAGGAGGATCTGGTAATCCCTATTTTGCCTCTTCCCTATACCCAACTGCACGCACAGAGTTCCACTTTCCCTGACTCCATGATTTACTGTCGCATCGGCAGATCCCCAGCGCCAGGCGGCAAGATGCTCAATCGGCCTACTCCTGAAACAACAAAACTCTCTGTCTTCCTAAGCTGGTTAAGAACCTGCACCACTTCCCTCTTCCTGCTTGCCCTGTAGGCAGTGACTGAAAGGACTTTTGATCTATTGCAGAGCCTACTAAGAAGATATGTTAAATGTTTGGGCAATCATTTAAAAGATCTTTTGCGGTATTCTTTCCTTCTGCCCTGCTCCTAGAGTAGAACATTTAAAAAAATATTTTACTTATTTATTTATTTTTAAAGTTTATTTGTTGATTTTGAGAGAGAGACAGCGAGGGAGGGGCAGAGAGAGGGGGAGAGAAAGAATCCCAAGCAGGCTCCGTGCTGTCAGCACAGAGCCTGACGGGACTAAATGCCACAAACGGCAAGATCATGACCTGAACTGACATCAAGAGTCAGACGCTCAATCAACTGAGCCTCCCAGTCGCCCCTTTAAAATTTTATTTAAAAAAAATTGTTTTTAAATTTTTATTGCTTGAACCCTCAAACTGTGAGATCATGACCTGAGCCGAAGTCGGCCACTTAACCGACCGAGCCACCCAGGCGCCCCAAGATTTTATTTTTAAGTAATCTCTATACCTAATGTGGGGCTCGAATTTACAACCCTGAGATCAAAAGTCATACACTCCACCAACTGAGCCAGCCAGGCACCCCGAGTATAACTTATTTTTAAAGAACAATAATGTGTAAGTAGATTTAGCTGGGGGCTATTTTTCTTGTTATACCTGTAATAGATCTTTTTTTTTTTTTTAAATCATAAGAAGATAGGTCTCAGAGTAAGAAAAATTGTATTTTGACTTAAGCTCTGGACAAAATTAAATATTATTATTATTATTATTATTATTATTATGTTAAGTAAGCTCTTTGCCCAACATGGGGCTTCAACTCATGATCCCAAGATCAAGAGTCACATGCTCTACTCACTGAACCAGTCAGGTGCCCTGGACAAAATAAAATTTTAGATAAAATATTTTCTAAGGTCTATTTTCTGACACATTTTCTGGAAATTAACTAATAACAGATGGGATATTTGAAATGCAAACAACAACTAGAGCATTAATTCCCAACCCAATGAGTTTTGCCACATCTTTTTGCTCCAGTAAACCCTAGAAATATTGGGAAATATTACCACATACTCAAAGGCAAGTTAACTTTAATCACCTTAATTTAAACAACATAAGCCATAAATCACTTATAAAGTAGGGAGTAGGGTTGTACAATCAAGTAATAACAGTGCGGTAAGTCCCAAAAGATGGGAGATTGCTGGATCAGTCTCCTGTATGAGAACCAGAATGAAGTGCAACAATGAAATATTCCATCTCTTTCTGTATATCAGAAGACTATTTTTAAAAAGCATGCATTTTTTTGGTCTTTATGAGTGGTACAATAAAGCCACTTTGTCCCGATTGATTTGTTTGAATCACGACTATTCTTTCCTTTCCAAAACACCACTGAAGAGGAATGAATAGTAGTTGCTAAGATCAACAATCTAAGTGGACAGTGAGTAACAGTGAGGGGCACACCTTGTAAGCTGGTGGCTTCAGCTCCTGTGAGTCTCAAATTTCACAGATTGATATTTTCTAACATAGAGAGTACATGTTACTCCTCATTGTGAGGAGTCAAAGCATCGGCTTGAAACATGTTACATTCCAGCAAAATGAACAGTCACCAGGCTTACTGGGTAGTATATCCAGCAGACTCCATGCCGAATGTTATCTTTGTATTGCCCCTTGAAGATGAGTCTCCCATCCGTGTCGTACTCCTGGGCGGGACCATTCAACTCTCCGTCTACATACGTGCCCTGGAGAACGCCTCCGTCCTCGTAAGTGTACACGCCCTGGCCCTGTAGGGCATCGTCCACATAATATCCCTCCAGGGTGCTGTGAGAGAAGGGAGAACAAAAGGGAATGGTCAGATCATGACTGTGCTCTCTGAAAAGAAAGGACCACATGAAAGGCACTGCATGCCCAGCTCTGGTTTGATGCTGACCTGTATTGAGCCCATCTCCTGAATTCCCTAGATCGCTGGGAAAAACACTCCCGAGATACAGGTAGCATTAGAGACAGAGAGAGATCTACTTCTTAACTTCCTGGTTCCTATTAATCCTTTTTCTCTGCTGGCAGAAATAGAGAAGAACAAGGGTACAGGTGGAAGCTGAGAACAAGCCTCATCTGAATACGTTTTAAGGCTAAGATGCCGACCCATACCGGGCAACAGAAATGGTGGCATATCACACATAAACCATTGATGTTTAACTCCCTCAAGAGGGGTCCAGACCTCACTGGTAGTTCTCAAGCTCTTTTAGATTGCTTGTACATATAAGTATCTAATAATACGAAAGTGGTTTAGAATGTAAATGTCTACGTGTTTGTTTAAGTCATTAAATGTATTACTTATGGGTGACAATCATAATTGGTAGCCAATCAAAGAACCCCTTCCATTTCTTTGGGTGATATATGGGAATTTACTTAAGTAAATGCATGCGTGTGTGCGTGTGCATGTGTGCGTGTGAGTGTGTGTGTGCGCATGATCAGGGCAAATGGGGGCAAGTGAGGAAAACTGCAGGCTGAGCCTTGCTAATATCATTAGTAGCCCGTCAGTGTCGAGACCCATACTTCTAGAACAGAAGCAAGCTCACGGGGGTGCTCATGGTGATATTACAATAACTTCTCCATCGCTCCTCATAAAACACTTTTGGAATTTCAGTATGTTTTCAGCCTCTCAAAGGTCATTATGCAAGGAAACTAACTTCACCAAAAACTCCCTTTATGTACAGCAATTTGGAATAAGGGAAAGACCAGCTCAAATAAGTTTTAAAATTTTAAATGTAAGATGTTTATTAGCAACAAAGACAGTTTGTTTTAGTACCTGCAGATAGTGTTCATTCATCAATTCAACCAACAACCATTTATAGGGTGCCTTCTAAGTAGCTAGCATTGTGGGAGGTTCTAGAGAGCATGATGAACAAAATAAACAAACAGGAGAGGCTGGCAGGCACACACTGTGTAGTGGGGACAGATGGGACGCAAAGGGGGCCGTGAGGACTGAGGTGGTCGCACCTGACTGTGCCTGGTAAGGTCTTGTCTTGCTTACTGAATGACAGAGTGAGCTGTAATTATTAAATGAAAAGCACAGTCTAAACAACACAGTAGCCCCTGATCACACTGTAATTACACTATCAGTAGTCTCCCAAGGAGATAAATAGTTCTCTTTCAGTTTTGTTTGTACTACCAGTGATAAACAGGCAGAGTAAATTCATGAAGAGAATGAAGTGCACTTTAGCATAGCCCTTGCATAAGTAATCACAATTCTGTATCAGTGAGGTTGGAACTAATGAGATTCGACCGTCATTAGACTCCCCCAACAGCCAAAAAATAGGTAAATAAATACAAACAAAAATAACAACAACCCTGTCGAAAGATAGCTAAATCAACGGACGCAATGATGCAGTAGATGGTGCGAAAAACAACTTCGTCATCTATCTTCACAGTTAGGATGGGCGGATAAAATACAGGATGCTCAGTTAGGTTTGAATTTCAGAAAGACAACAGATAGTTTTTGTAGTTTAAATATGTCCCTAATATTGAAGGGAACACAGTTATCCTAAAATATTTCTCGTTGCTTATCTGAAATGCTGTTTTAACTGGGTGCTGTGGATTGTTATTTGCTAAACCTGGGAACCCTATTGACTAGATTCTCAGGGAGCATTCAAAATGTTCCTGTGTGTGTTTGAGCAGAATTATCCCGACAGACAAGTCTGCCAGTATTTCTCAGGTTGAAGATCAAATCTACGTGGCATGGGTCTTGCAAATCCCTGAAACAATAAAATGGACTTGCACATACTTCCCCATAACCATCCCCAGGAGTTTGTCCTATCCTCTTACCGTGGAGCCTGTCCTCGTTAGTATCATAGCACCAAAACAAACAGCTATTTCCCTCTTAGCCCGACTGACAAAGCTGCACAAATGCAAATTCTTTTTTAAAAAAGTTTTTTATGTTTATTTATATTTGAGAGACAGAGAGAGACAGAGTGCAAGTTGGGGAGGGGCAGAGAGAGAAGAGACACGGAATTTGAAGCAGTCTCTAGGTTCCGAACTGTCAGCACAGCGCCTGATGCAGGGCTTGAACCCACGGACCTTGAGATCGTGACCTGAGTCCAAGTCGGATGCTTAACCAACTAAGCCACCCAGGCGCCCCCACAAATGCAAATTCTTAAGGCACCGGAGAGCAAACCTACTGCGTTATTTTTCAGCACCTGCTTGAAAGAAACAGCTTAGCCCCCTTAGCAAATTTGTATGATAGCTTGGATGAAATCTGATGACAAAAGGGGCATGTTACCACATGAACTGGGTTCTCTAGGGCCATAAAAATGACAAGGCTTTGAAATCCTCTGTCACCGAGGAAAGAAAATAAAAGCTTCTTAGTCTGGTGTGAAAGGTTCTGCCATCTAACTTTTTCTTCCAGGGGATGCTGGCAAGCCACGGTCTGCTGCCTGTTTGTGTAAATGCAGTTTTATTGCAACACAGCCTCACACATTCCTTTCCGTGTCCTCTGTGGTTGTTTTCATATTATAACAGCAGAGTTGCAGAGTTGCACCAGAGACTGGATACGGTCCCCAAAGCCTAAAATATTTACCATCTCACCCTATACAGAAAACGTTTGCTGACTCCTGTTCTATAGTCGTCGCTCACACTGGTTTATTCGCTGAGCCCAAGCACACCTCTTTATATCTTAGCTTCCATACCATGAGATGCTTGCTTCTTCCTGTAAAATATATGTAACCAAACACTTTTTTGTTTTAATTTTTTTAATGTTTATTTACTTTTGAGAGAATGACAGAGAGACAGAGAGCGAGTGGGGGAGGGGCAGAGAGAAAGAGAGAGAGAGACAGAACCTGAAACAGGCTCCAGGCTCTGAGCTGTCAACACAGAGCCCGACACAGGGCTCGAACTCATGAACCCAGAGATCATGACCTGAGCCAAAGTTGGACGCTTAACCGACTAAGCCACCCAGGCACCCCTATAACCTAACGTTATAAATCCCAGAGGACACATCCAGGAAAAAAGTTGTGGGCCACATTTTCTGGTTTTTCATTCAAAACAGAAATAACCTTGGGATAAAAATGAGTCTTCTCAAGCCTCTGGCATTTTTCTATTCAAAAAAGAAATAAACTGAAAAAATGGCACTGTTTTGTGGCAGCTAAATTCTTGCTCTCTGAGAATACTTGAGAAGTAGCTTTCTAATCCTTCTTGCGGAAATTGGATTGAGAGTTGCATTTTGGAGGAAGTCTGCTAATCCTGGTTTACCCAGATCCTACCCACTCTCTGCATGGAGCCCTGCTTCCCCTAGTCTACCTTGACCTCTGCAGCCATGGTCCATCTTTCTCACTGGAGCCTCATCATGAACCATCACAGGACTGTCCAGGTCTTTAATGATGGCCAACTTATGTGTCATATTTCTCTAGATTGTAAAACCTTTTATAGGAACAAATTAGGCATTATCCATCCAAGCATCCCCGCCCTAACATATGGACACAGCCTGTCTTCAAGTGGTTATTTTCTAAATGAAAGAATGGAAATGGAAACTGGGCTAATTTTGCTTTAAGAAGATGGAGAGGGAACATAACAATAGTAACAGTGTTACTCAAGTGCAGGGAGTATTCTTTATATGCAGTATACAGGCATACAGTCTGCAAGTTAGGAAAGTTTCTGAAACTCTGTGCTTCATTTCTTCACTTGTCAACTGCAGCTACTATAAGAATTAAATGGGTTAATATCTATCAAGAGTTTAGAAGATCATCTGGGACACAGGGACTGCTCAAATAAATAATAACAATTATTATTAAACATGCACACTCATGGGTTTGATGGTGAGCTTTCTACTGAGAAACCAGGCTTAAAACAGCATCGGGGAAATAGTTACGAGATACTAGAATAGTCAAAGAAATGTATAAAACTGCTTTAAATGTACTTTAAAAGCAAGCAAGAAAAGGGGTGCCTGGGTGGCTCAGCTGGTTAAGCATCCGACTTTGGCTCAGGTCATGACCTCACGGCTCGTGAGTTTGAGCCCCACATGGGGCTCTGTGCTGACAGCTCAGAGCCTGGAGCCTGCTTTGGATTCTGATTCTCCCTCTCTCTCTCTGCCCCTCCCCGGCTCATTCTTTGTCTCTCTCCCCTTCAAAATAAATAAACATTAAAAAAAATTTAAAAAAAACAGGCAAGAAAGATTCCTCTATCTGCAATAATTTATGAGTGATCCATTGCATGGCAGGATGGAATAAATGCTCCTTTAAGTGAAAAAAGTAACGTGTATTCATTGCAAAACAAACAACAACAACAACCAAAAAACCCCAGCGCTACAAAGATGTACAAAGTAGAAATTCCCACTACTCTTTCTCAATTTGGCATGTACCACTTAAGATTTTTTCCCCCTGTGTATATATCATGTACTTTCCCACCTTTGTTGTGGCTGTTTCAATAAAAATGGGAACACACTGAATACAATGTTCTTGACTTGTATTTTCTTAAAGTCTCTTTCAACACGTTGGCAGTTTCTTTGGTATGTTAAACTACAAAAATGGTCTTTTGATTTAGATTTTTCTGGCACCAGCCACTGAATCAAGTAACCAGAAATGTGGAGAAAATTGAAACATCAATTTTAATTAAATTTCTTTCCCTACATATACACACAGACCATTTTTACCTATTTTGTCAAAGCTCTCATACTTAAATTTCTGGTAATAAATTACAAAAACTAACTTAAAAGAAATGGGGAATTTTTATAATTATTTATCTAGAATGACACATCTGCATTTTATTTTTTTAATATTTATTTATTTATTTTGGGGGGAGAAGCAGAGAAAGAGAGAGAATCTCAAGCAAGCTCCGTGCTGTCAGTGCAGAGCCCCACAGGGGTCTCCCTCTCACGAACAGTGAGATCATGACCTGAGCTGAAATGAAGAGTTGGATACTTAACTGACTGAGCCACCCAGGTGCCCTGCACATCTGCATTTTATTCAAATATTACTGTATTATCATGTTAAAAATCTCTTTAACACTGAATACAAAAAGTGCTTTTAGGACTTGATTCTTGATTTCAGGGTCTTGAACTCAGGGTCCTTGAGTTCTAGCCTGGCATTGGGCTCAGTGCTGGGCATGAAGCCTACTTAAAAAAAAAGGGCGGGGGGGAGCCTGGGTGGCTCAGTCGGTTGAGCATCTGACTTCAGCTCAGGTCATGATCTCACACTCCACGAGTTTGAGCCCCGCGTCGTGCTCTGTGCTGACAGCTCAGAGCCTGGAGTCTCTTTCAGATTCTGCGTCTCCCTCTCTCTCTGCCCCTCCCCTGCTCATGCTGTCTCTCTCTGTCTCAAAAATAAATAAAAACATTAAAAAAATTTTTTTAATAAAAATTAAAATTAAAAAAGAACCAAGAGAGAAATTTTAAATGAATCATAATTCTACTTTAAATTCTCACTTCTAACCAAATTAAATTGTGACTCTTAGTATTAAAACATTGTTTCAGCAATCGTTTTATATGACAATATATATTATATATTTTTAGAAGTCTGATATAATTGACATCCAGCATTATATTACATATTATCTCTTAAAATGTTGAAAACTAAGTAAAGATAAGAAGAACATCAACAACAAACCCAAGCCATCTACTAGGGCTGTATCTGCGAGAAACTTCAATTTCTTCTAAGGTGTGATATGCAAGCTGAATGGAACACTATCATGCTTCCAGGTAAGAGAATGTGTTGTTTGTCTTTAAAGTTTTTTTCTATCCTTTAATAGATCTGTGAGTCTGTCGTATCTGATTATTATAAAGGCTCAAGATGACAGTAACATTTTTTAACTTTATTTTTGTTTGTTTAGAGAAAGAGAAAGAGAGACAGAGAGAGAGAGAACGAGTGGAGGAGGGGCAGAGAGAGAGGGAGACATAGAATCCGAAGCAGGCTCCAGGCTCTGAGCTGTCAGCACAGAGCCCGAGGTGGGGCTCAAACTCATAGACTGTGAGATCATGACCTGAACCGAAGTAGGATGCTTAACCGACTGAGCCACTCAGGCACCCCTGACAGTAACATTTCTGAAGAGCAATTAGCGAAATTTAGTTTTGCTCCCTAAAAATAAATCCTAAGGAAACTCTGCTAGCCACTGTTATCAACAAATAATAGTAACAGCAATAATAAAAGACAATAAAAATAATAATCCATCCTTGATCTTGAGGGCATTATGCTAAGTGAAATGAGTCAGACAAAGACAAATGTTGTGTGTCCTCACTTACATGTGGAATCTCAAAGGGCCTCACTCATAAAGACAGACAACAGAGGGGCAGTTGCCAGGGGCTCAGGGAGGGGGAGATGAGGAGCTGTTGTTGGTCAAAGGAGACAAACTTCAAGCTATAAGATGAATAAATTCTGAGGATCTAATGTACAGCATGATGATGATAATGAACAATACCATACTATATACTTGAAAGTTAAGACAGTAGATTTTAAACCGTATCACAATCGGGGTGCCTGGCTGGCTCTGTCAGTTGAGCATCTGACTTTGACTTCTCACAGTTCCTGAGTTCGAGCCCTGTGTCGGGCTCTGTGCTGACAGCTTGGAGCCTGGAGCCTGCTTCCGATTCTGTGTCTCCCTCTCTCTCTGACGTTCCTCAGCTCTCTCTCTCTCTCTCAAAAGTAAATAAACATTAAAAATAAGCAAGTAAATAAATATTATCACAATAAAAACAAAGGTAATTATATGAGTGGATGGAAGTATTAACTAACCTGAATGTGGTAATCATTTTACAATACAAATGTGTCATATCATCATGTTGTACACTCACACTTACATATATCATATGTCCATAATATCTCCATAAAACTGGAAAAATGCAGATACAGAGTAAACAAAAAGAAATCCATGTTTTCTCATGCATTAGCTCATAGGGAGTCTCCACTCTGCAAGGTCTTTACGGTTTTCTCATTCAATCTTTACAACTTGGAGAAGTAGGTATCATTATCCCCACTTTATAAATGAGGAAACAAGTTCACTAGATCAGACCTCTTGTGGGTTGATTCTTCAAGTAAACTTTCCATCAATCTGCCAAGCTCCTACCAAGGCTGTTCAAGCTCCTCTGAGAAAGTCAATGCATTCGCCCCAGGACTCTGAACTTGTCACAATTACTGCTAATGAGTGACCTCAAGTAAACTTAACGCAAGAAAGAAAGGCAGTCAGGGTCAGAGCTATTTCCTTGCTTCTCGTTAGAAGAGACTGGTAGGTGTAGTGAGAAGCGGAAGGCTCTGGAGTCAACTCACCTTGGCCTGAATCTCAGCTGCAGCTCCTACTGACTAAGGTGGCCTTGGACAAGCTATTTAACCTCTCTGTGCCTTAGTTTCTTCACATGTAAAATAGGATTATAAAGCCTACTTCACAGGTTGTTATGAAGGGAACGTGTCCAAAGTGGAACAAATGGTATCAAAGTTCTCCATGTCTTTTCCACTCCCTTGCTTCCTGTATGTCACAGGAATTGTTGCTTGCATCAGCACAGTTCATTACAATGCGGATGAATGTATTTGTTGAGCCAGGTTCCAACAAAAGCTGGATGACTATCAGGAACATAGAAGGGACTTTTGCCTTGTGTGGGAGGCTGGAATACATGACTTCGGAAGTCCCCTCCAGCTCCAGTTTCCCTGAAATGTGACCAAGTGCTTTCTAAAAACCAAACGCAAGACATCCTGCATGGGCCTGACACTTGGAAAATGGCAGCCCTTCTCAGCGGCTCACCAAATGGACACCTTTGCTTAGATTATTTGGCCAATGACAAGCTACAGAAAGCCCTCTTAGCTGGACACATTAGTGTAGGGAATCAACACCAGGAGTAGTAAACAATACTTTGAAATCTAACTGGCACATCAAGGGGGAGCACCGATAATATAAAAAACGTAACTAAATGAATTCACTCAACTTTAACTCATCATCAGGCTAAAAACCACACAATTCCCTAATATTCCACAGCCCAAAGCCAAATACCTCTTTCTTGTTACCATTCTAAAATTTCAAAAAGTTCTGCAAAATGGCCTTTACATCCATAAATCTTGGTTGAAATGAGAACAATTAAGGAAAAAAATGCATTAAAATGAACTATTCGGGGCGCCTGGGTGGCTCAATCGGTTGAGGGCCGACTTTGGCTCAGGTTATGATCTCGCGGTTCATGGATTAGAGCCCCATGTCAGGCTCTGTGCTGACAGCTCAGAGCCTGGAGCCTGCTTCCGATCCTGTGTCTCCCTCTCTCTCTCTCTCTGCTCCCCTCCTCCACTCACACTGCGTCTCTCTCAAAAACAAAATAAAAAACATTTAAAATTTTTAGAAAAATGAACATTCAGACCTGGGGATTAGTATAAAAATTAGAGATGTGTACATCAAAGTATTCTGCACAGTAAACGTTTTCATAATACTCCACCACAGTACTCCAGCGAATCCACTGGGCCAGAGAGACTGCAGGGCCTCATCAACAAAGCTTCAAGATTCCTTTCTCCTCACTGCACAAATGCCTTCATCTCAGGACCAGAGCCGATGTTAAGTACCAATTAACTAAGTCTTAGGACACTTTCTTCATTTCTCTACAGAGGGGGAGAAAATGGAAAACAAAGCTGCTTGAAAAGACAATTTAAAAATTAAGGTCCATTTTCATGGACCTAATTTGTGGGATAAATGATCTGGTAAAGAAGGACTGGTCTGAGTCTGGGTTCTGACTTAAGCCAGTTTTAATAAGTTTTTCTGTTCTACATTTTGCCATCTAAAAGAAAAGGCCAACTGTTGATTAAGATCTCAAAACTAGCGAACAGTCTGAGGCTGAGATCATAGTAAAAAGGCAAACCATGTACATTTTAGCTATTTAAATTGATTTAGAAGTAGATAGCTATTTCCTGATTTTACCTTGCATATATTTTTTTTAAATTTTTTTTTAACATTTATTTATTTTTGAGACAGAGAGAGACAGAACATGAACGGGGGGAGGGCCAGAGAGAGAGGGAGACACAGAATCTGAAGCAGGCTCCAGGCTCTGAGCTGTCAGCACAGAGCCTGATGCGGGGCTCGAACTCACGGACCGTGAGATCGTGACCTGAGCGAAGTCGGACGCTCAACCGACTGAGCCACCCAGGCGCCCCATACCTTGCATATATTTAATTAAGATGCTTCAATTCTCCACCAACAGTGGGCATCTCTGTGGCGTGGGAGTGGGGGTGAGAAAAAAGGGGGAAGCGTGTTCACTTCTCACACTGGTGTATTTCGTAAAGTTTGTTATTCTACCAAAAGTATTTACTATACCCGCAAATTTTAAAAAATAAAATATTCTTCTTCTATCTAGGAACTTGGTTGAAAACTTAACAGGGCCAATTTTCCTGGTGATCTCAATGTTTAAAATTCTTATTCAGGATCATCATATTGTATGTAAAGTAGAAAAGTGATTCTAGACTTTCCCTGATATGAATTTATGAAACCCTCTCATAAATCACATGCCCAGCTTTTGGCAGAGGTTGTGGTCATGGCTTCACAAATATATACTTGACTCCAAATTCATCAAGTTGTATATATTAAATATGTACAGCTTATCGTAGGTGAATTACACCTCCATAAAGTGGGTTTTAAAAATGCCACACCTGGGGGCGCCTGGGTGGCGCAGTCGGTTGAGCGTCCGACTTCAGCTCAGGTCACGATCTCACGGTCCGTGAGTTCAAGCCCCGCGTCGGGCTCTGGGCTGATGGCCCAGAGCCTGGAGCCTGTTTCCGATTCTGTGTCTCCCTCTCTCTCTGCCCCTCCCCCGTTCATGCTCTGTCTCTCTCTGTCCCAAAAATAAATAAACGTTGAAAAAAAAAATTAAAAAAAAAAATGCCACACCCAGTTTCAGGTTTCATAGAAGATTAGAATGCACTGGGCCAAATCTTCTGTCACTACCACTTTGCGATTTTCCAAACAGGTTCTGGCAATCGCAAACAAACCCTTTGATGGAAACAGAAGCCAGCATTACAGGTGTGAACAGCTTGTAAAAACTCTAAAAGTTTTTACCTTTTGTTTCCTCATCTGTTATTTCAAAACCTTGATTTCAGCCTTTTTGGGGGAAGTTTTTCAGACTAAAGCCTCCTGAATGGCAGTGAAAGCACAAGGTCCCCACTTTGTTTTACCCAATACATCAGAGCCTGAAAATTGGGAGCAGTAGTAGGGAGAAAAATAAATAGGCAAATGTAAATTAAGGTACTATTCTCTGCAAAAACTGCTGACTTCTCCATGACCACATCTCACACCCACCTTAAAAAGACTTAGAGATTCCACTGCCTTTTTTTTTTTTTCCAGTCATAAGATTATCTCACTAATGTTTATGGCAAATCCTTTTAGCAGATGTCTCATAATATGATCAGTATTGGGCTTAAGAAAGAAGGTGACAGTGACCTCTTAAGAACTTAGACACCACTACATCACATGTCATAAAAGCAGTGATACTGACCTTCTCCCCTCAAAGTATTAGCCCCCATCTATCTGAAGAAGGCTAACAAAGATAACCTCTTAAGGTCCTTGCTAATACCATCATTCTTTGATTCTAGTATTTGACCTACGTCTCTACAGGTGTTTGCGTGGTATGTATAAAAACTCATGAATTAGTGCTTCAAAAAGAAAAAAAAAAGTCCATGAATTTATTTCTATTTCATAGGTAGTTACTGGCCTAGTGTTAACACCTGACATAGTGCTTCACCTTTTTCATGTTGTGACACACGTACACTTGACTGCAGGGGTAAACGGATGAAACTACTCGCAGCCAGAAGTGACTAGCTTACTAACTTGACAGAGGGAGGGAGGTGCTTGGGAAGTGTCAGGTCCCACCCAGCTACCCCCAGAGCCGACAGGATCAGTATCTTAGAGCCAACACAGCTCATTCTTAGCACACTGGTGCGGAAGATCAGTCTAGCCCTACAACACTGTGCGTCAGGTCTGGGAAGCAAGCAAGTAACCAACATGAAATTAAACCAAATCTGCTGGACTATTTTCCCCGAGTCAGTGGATGACAGGGTATGATCACCAAACTACCAGATTTAAAGCATGACTGTGTGTGGGGGGTGGGTGAGTGGAGTGGGTGCTCTGGGTGAATTCTACAATCCTACTTTTTCTTTCAGCTCCCATACTCATTCAGCAAGACTTTTTTTTTTGGTTAGTATGAAATTAAGGGAAAGTGCCATGATGTACTAGCAGATGAAACAGACACAGATTCTACCCTCAAGGAAACCTCTGTCTTATAGGGGAAATAAGACATTTACAGAGATATAAATTTGTTGAATGAATAAATAAAAGAATAACTGCAGCATCAGGAGGTAAGAAGTGACACTTTCCAGAAAAGAGGTATAAATAAACTGCTATGAAAATGAGGCAGGAAAAGTTTCCCTCTGGAAAGGTTAAAGGAACCACGAGAGAAGAAAGCATTGATATCAAATCTTAAGAGTCCTCTATGGGACCCAGGTATCTGCCAGGTATCCACAGCAGGGCAAAATAAAGGAAATATCTGGCTATTTAAATGAACAGTTTGCAAGCAAACCTCAGCTAAAAGGAGATGTGGTGTGGGGTTGGGAACAACGGGAAAGAGAAGGTTGGAATTAATAATGAAAATACAATTTAACAAAAAGTCTATGATGGGTTTTTATTGCTTTCCTTACTTCCTTGTATCAGATAATGGGAGAGCCTGAGGGACTGTTAAAAACTTTAAACAAACCACTCCAGGGGTGCCTGGGTGGCTCAGTTGGTTAAGCACCTGACTTCGGCGTAGGTCATGATCTCATGGTTCGTGGGTTCGAGCCCCAAGTCAGTCTCTGTGCTGACAGCTCGGGGCCTGGAGCCTGTTTCACATTCTGTGTGTCTCTCTCTGCCCCTCTCCCGCTTATGTGTGCTCTCCTCTCTCTCTTTCTCTCCAATAAATAAATAAGCATTAAAAAAAAAAAAACAAAACCATTCCATCTATAGAAAAGGGATTCTGCATCACAAGCCAGTCTCTCGATCACCCTTGAACTGTCACCTTAGACATTCCCTTTTCCAAAGGAAATCCATGTTTTAGGAAGCTTCAGCTCATTACCAATGTCCAGAGCTTAGAAGCAGTTGCTCTGCCCTGTGCCCTGCAGAATCCTACAACCTGCTTTAGCTAAATCCATTTCCACATTACCCAACCAAGTGGTCAGAAAGAGAGCTGGTCCTCGCATGGCTCAGAATTCCTCCAAATGCTAGAGAAATTCACGTGTCTGCTCTTTGTTTCTGAAGCTGACAAGGTTTAGAAGTCATGGTTCAAAGGCTGGGTGCGTGCAACTCCAACTCTTCTCGAAAGAGAAAGTCATTTCTACAGTCATTCCCACCTATCTCAAGAGGGGTAGGAGCTTCTGCTTCACAGCGTTGTCAGGTAGGAGGCGAAAGGACAGTAACAAGAACTCTGCTGGGAAACATATTTTAAGCAGAACATACTAGTTAAGACAGCACTAAGGTCTCGCACATAATGAAGGTTATCCCAAAGAGCAGTATTTCAAACACTGTGGGTCTGGAGCTGTATGCCTCCTATGTTTACCTGTCACAGGTCTCACTGCATGACCCCTGATGATGTGGTTCTGAAGAGCTTTGCTAAATATTTTCTTGACTAATCTCACGAGGACAGAGTATGCTGAGGAAATCATGAACCCATGAGCTGGCCGCATCTTCCTTTGGGATGTGAAGAAACCCGACTGTGATGGGGAGAAAGGGCTGCATGCAGTGGACTGAGTGTGTTGTACTTCAGAACTGCCCAAACTGGCCCCTGACAAAAACAATCCCCATTTGTGGGACTTCATGGAGATCCATTCGCTGGAGGAGCAGGTGGAATCCATCAAAGAATTGGGACCCACGTAACCAACTGGTGTGCGACGGGAGCCCCCGATTCTGGCGTGACAGAGTGGCTGTGTCAAGCACACTGTAGGAGGCAGTGATGATGGACCCAAGCCTGAGGCTGGCCTCCCCACAGCAGCACAAGTGACTTTCTTGGTCCCCAAGGCAGTGCTTACATGTTGGGGTTGCTTTCGCCTTTTCTATTAGTTGTACTAAAACATCCACTGAAATTTCATTTGTAACATTCCTTCAAGTAAAGTAATTTGGTACCCCGCCCTAAACAAAACAAAACACAACTGTGAGTGGTACCTGCCATCAAAGAAGAAGAACTTTCCCCGTCCATTCTTCTCTCCATGAACAAAGTTCCCCTCGAATCTGTCCGTGGAGGAGTAGGTGACTGTGCAGAACCCGTGTGGCAATCCATCATCATCCAGGTGCCCTGGAGAAAGGGAACCGCAAGGCAAACCTTAGCATCTTCAGCGCTCTCCCACCGAAATGTTCGTGCTCAGATCCTGCCAGCAAGTTCCTTGAGCAGCATCCCCTCCTTGCCTGAGGGGACAGTGAATGTCAAGGTCTCTGTGCCTGCATCAGCAGGATCAACTTGACTGTTAGGTACGCTTTGCGAATGGATGGGGACCACAGCAGAGGGACTTACACACGTTTCAGAATATGAACCAAAAAAATAAGCTTGCATGTTACTGGGGACTAAAAGTTATTACCAATAATAACATCTGCATGTTTCAATTTACCAAGTACTTCCCTACGAAGCACCGCTTCTATTTGGAATTAATGTCCCCAAACTATCATGCTTAATTGAAATGTGACTGAGCACCAGTTTATAGTCTATTATAAGGTACATTATCTTTGCAGTAAGTTATCTAATTGTACAACTCAGTATACAGTATGATTTTATAGCTTATTATATATAGTATGATGTGGAGGACTGCTAGCCAGGTGACTTTTGAAAACCTCACTGCTTGTTAGTTGTTACATTTGAACAACAAGGGACATAGCCATGTCTCAAACTGCCCTAACATTTATACACCTCATTGTACTAACACATGAACTCCTAGTCCTTCTAAGCCTGAACTTAAGCTTAACCTTGAACTAACTGCTTTACGTTGCAATTCATTTCAGCTTTGAATGTTTAGTAATAACCTTGTCATATACCCTCTACCACGATATTCAGAGGGCTTGTGCTTTAAATGCAGCTAGAAGTATCTACATGGCCATTTAAGTAGTGATTTTGAACATCAGCAGCACTTATACTGTGATCCTTAAATTGCTGGTTCTTCCTGGATCACAGACTGGTGGTGTATTCTAACATTTATGTATACAGTCAATATTTAGGTTTTTTTTTTTTATTATTCTCTACATATTTCCTAAAACCCAGGAGTCACCTCATTGATGTCTCCCCAATTTCTCTGGTGAGCTAATTTTACGGAGGTGGGTGAAAATGAAGGCAATAATTAATCTACTGGTTTTTCCTGGGTTAACAACCTGGGTCATGGATGAAAAAGGTATGAAAGCATTAAACACCGTGTGCAGTGCAAGGGACATTAAACACTTAAATGTGGCTTCCAGATGGCTCACAGACATAAAAGAAAACACAAACTATATCACCACAATGAATGCTTTTGTCTCCTAAAATGATTTCTTCTAACATGATAAAAAAAATCATCCCTTAGACGAGAGGTTAAGTAATAAGCATTATTATGAAGAACAAAAAACCTCTTCACTTGTGTTATTGATTACATAAACATAAAATAACAATGAACAAATATACTGTTTTATTGCTACATCTGACTCTGTGTAGAATGAGTTACCTAGAATATTACAGCAAAACAGGGCTACTTAAATAAATCACAATCAATATGGTTCCTTTCCTCTTAACACAAATTTTTTTCCTACAAGGAGCCAGGAAATTAGTGGTTAGAAAGCTACTAGGCCATAATTGCTTTCTCTCCCCCGAAATTAACTACACATGACATATTCAATGATACTTGAGTCATGTGAAATAATTTGGACAATTATTTCCTAAACATGTACAGATAACATTTCTCTGATTGAAGTAAATTAAATATACTTTTTTTTTGTATTTTCATAGAAAAAAAAAACCACTCAGTGTATAGCTAAAAGCTTTCTTCTATGAAATGTTAGGATTAACATTTCTATGAATTTAGCACTCTACTTATAATTTAGGTATAAATATCAGAATAATCATTTTAGCCTTATACTGAGGCAGTTACTAATTAGTTGAAACTGTTTTCCCCACAGAAAACAGTTCACGTATTTCAGACTTTCAAAAGTTAACATATGATGAAACTTGTTCTTCTACTTGACATCCAGAGTACTATTATGATACTCATGAGTACCAAGGGGGAAGAAGTCCAGCGTAAATTCATTTGCACCTTTCCTCATTCACAACAGTCCTGTCCTACTTCTGGATAATACATTGCAGGTGCATCCTCAGCAGTGGAAAATTAGAGAAAATTTAAAGTGTCATACAACATACTAAAAGCACTGTGAGGGCCAGTACTGATCCCCAGCGAGATGAAAGCAAAAACACCACTCAGTCCCATTCCATGAAGAAGGATGCTTATGTCGATGTGTCTTTCCACAGGCCAGGAAGAGATGTCCCATCATTTCTTGGGTGACACTGTGGACATGTGACATATGACACTTCCTTCTCCCTTTATCAGTCCCTTTATCAGCGGGACCCCTTGTTGGCTCGTTTGTTTTGTTTTCCTCTCATCTTTGCCAAAAGGAGGATGATGTTATCAATGGACAGGATCAGTTAAAAAGCTAGAAATTACAGGCTGTGATCGTTCAAGAATTCCACCCTGAATATTTAATAGCCCGGAGGGGTTCTCCTCGCAGTAGAGCTTTGTATCTAAACAACAGCCACAACCAAAACAATAACAAAGTTATTTCCAAAGAAAGAACTGTAGGGAAGAGAAGAAATTGGGGTGTGACGCCCTCACGTCACCTTTCAACATAGAAGATCCTCTGGTACAACTCTTATGCAAGCACCCTTTGGATAATAACATCCTGTCATATTTGTTCGGTCAGTAATGGCCGTTTAACGGAGGGGGCTACTGCTATACAGAAAAGAAGAAAGTGTGCAAACCAATGGGCGATGTCCTTCCTTGTTATCTAAAGTAAACCTTACCACAACCCCCCACATTCCAAGCTTATTGCCTCATCTGAGGAAGCCAATGCTAAGCACCTAAGAAACACACTAACTACTCTGAACGTGCTAATGATATTGAAAGCCCCTTCCCAATTCCTTCAATCCTTTCTTTTCTCTCTAGAGAAGGGCACACTGGCAAACTGCCCTTTCTTCCTTGCTGCTGGCGGAAGAAGGTACTGCTAGGGGCAGGTATCCGCAGGACCCGGGAAGAGAAGCGGAAGAAGCCTTTGTAGTTAATAAGGTTCTCAAAAAAACCACCAGGATCTTCAACAGCATGTCCTGATTCCGAATTCCTATCCCTTCCAAGCGTTACCTAACTCAGAGAGAAACACCAGTCCTCCTTGCTCTCATTGAGGTCAATTTGTAAAATGCTCCAAGACAGCCAACAGCCTTCTGGGCCAGTTCCCACCAAACAGAGGTTGAACACCAGACCCAAACAACAAGGGGAATTCACTTGAATGACTGTTCTGTGTTGTTAATGCTGTCCTGGCTCGTGTGCCATGTATCTGTCCGCAGCATGATTCTAAATATTTACAGAGGTTAGAGAAGGAAAAATTTAGTTTTTCCACTCTGTTCTAAAGATCATTACCTACTGAACAGATAGAAAGTTAAAAATCTCCCCCTGGAGTTACCTCTGAGCTTTTTTCCTGTATCCTTGTAAGAACACAAGACCAGACCTGTATTTTGTGCAATGATGGGACACTTGGGCAAAGGAAATTCCCTCTGGATCAGACACTGGCTGCTTACTGCCTCAGGCTTACCCCACAGGAGATCTGAGAACAGGGTGTGTGTGTGTGTGTGTGTGTGTGTGTGTGTGTGTGTGTTTCCTTCAGAACAAGAGACCCTTACATGCACTGTTGGTTTTGTAGAACAGGGATGCTTTAAAAAAGTAATAATAATACAAGCATAATAATACAAGCACAATACATTCTGTTTTGTGCAAAGGACATGCCCTTGTGAGGATGCATTCACACTGGTTGTTAAAAACATACTTTGATTTTTGAGAGTAATTCTTTATGAGAGCTCAATTATTAGTTGTGAGGGTCCTAATTTTAATACATGGCCCACAGGGAGAGGGTGCTCCCGGTGCACTGAGCATGCCTTTTTCCCAAGTACAGAACATGAGCCAACCTTATTAGAGACAGACAGGATCAGATATTAGGGGGCCTTAAAAATACTTTTAATATTTTGCGGAAGTTAGGGGCAGTGGAACACTGAGATGCTTACTTTCTTTCTGGCTCCATAGTTCTGGAAATTCTGACATTTCCTCCTTTTGAGTGTTCTTCCTCAGTGTCTCCTCTATTTCTCTGAGCCTTTCCATTTTTTCTTGTCTGCTTAACCACCTATCTGGATTATTTCAAGGAACCTTCTAGGCAATCCCTTATCCTGCTCACCACTGCTGGTTCGTCTTCCCAGAGCAGAGCTCTGGGCCTGACATTCCCAGCTCTAAAGAGCCCATATAGCTTCCTATTGCTTTCAGCACACAATCCACCTCAGCGGCCCATGACACAGCCTCTTCCCGTCTTAGCCTCCACTCTTCTCCTCGGCCCTCCTAGCAGAACTGAATGATTCGTCTCTGAATGTGCCTATGTCACAACAAGATGCCAAACCTGTGTGCACTCACGGAGCTCCTCTCTCCACCAGAACCAACTCTGGACCACCTCTTCCAGGAAAATCTTTCCCCATCCACTTCCCCAAGCTGGAAGTAAGTCTTACTTCTTCTCAGCCACCATAATTCATCTGTTTGGATATGATATGCTTATTTAAAATGATATTAAGGACCACCTTGTATTCATCTTTGTATCCACGGGTAGACAAAGAAAGAAATCTAGTAATAAACAGTTCTGTTCCCAAAGCTAAACATCACTTCCTGCTGAACCAATGAGCCTTGAAGAGTTTTTTCAAAAGCCACAGCAGGATCTCAGGTGGCATCGTCAGGCCCTCTGAGGCCAGGGGTTGCTACCTTCCCAAAGGCGCATAGCCAATAGGAGTACACCGATATTCCCTCCACCACCCACCTTTGCCCTCGGGACTCATCTGCTCAGAGCCTAGAACTTCACCTAGGCTACAGTTCCACCCTGACAGAGAACCAACATATAAACTCTGATCCTGCAAAGATCAATTTCTTCCCCAGAGTAAACTGCTAGGTTGGAAGAAAAAGAAGAAACAAGAAGTCTGTTGGAGGGGCTGTAAGCTAAATTCTCTTTCCCCTACATTTTTCTGAAGGTCACCGAACTCTGTCAGAACCAACCTCTGGAGTGATAAGAAGTGATACTGACAGAATAATTAACTGTTGCTTCCACACTCAGTTACCAAGTATTTCATATATTTGAATGACTCATTAAAAATTTTTTTTAAAAAAAGGAAAAACGTAGGGAGAAAGTCTGGTATGGGGGACAGAGGTTCTGGAGGTCCAAGCTTATTTCCTACCTCACTGAGTGTCCTTGGATTTGTGCTTCAGTTTCCTCCTCTGTAAAATTAGGATAATATTAGTGCCCACCTCTGAAGATGGAGTGGCTAATGTGTGTGTGGAACATTAGCACAGAGCATGAACACAGTAAGAACTAAACAATCACAGCAATGATAATAATTGCGAAGACAATCAAACTGCTGAGAACAGAGGCTCTGTGCATGGAGAGAGGTAGGTGATTCTTGGACACCAAGATATTCAGACTAGCCTTTTACCAGTCTCCCATGCATGTGGTAGATGATAAGTAAAGACTATTACAGAGGCACTAAAAAGGCCAACAATGGCTGGAGAAAAGCCAACTGCTACAGTTCACTTCGTGTACACACACATGCTGCAGATACTGAGTTTGAGCTCTAGATGCTTCTAAGATTCTGCGCTGCTCTACCTGTTTACTGTCAGGTACAACTGAGTGACCGTGAGTCCTGGATTGCCCCAAACATTCAAAGCTTAAACTAGTTTTTTCCACCATGACCCCTCTCGCTCTCAAGCACATTCTGATTTGGGACAGTAATGTATATGGCCGTCCTATATAAGAGACTCTTTCTTGTTTGTATACAGAATCCCCCAAAACAACAGAAACATTTCTAAAGCTGCTTGTTCGCATTTTACAAGAAGCCCAGGGACTGTGGACAACTGGGCCTTGTGTTTCTAAAAAGCTTCAAAAAGAAAGGTGGTCTAACCTGGGGAGCACTGTCTGCGATCAAGGGCTTGCATTAAAATTTTACAAGTAAAAGTAAACTCTGTAGAATAACAAGCCCTAACAATTCGAAGAGAGCATGTTTTTCATTTACCTTTCCTAACATGAAGGCACAAGATGTCAATAATTTAAATTTAACGAAGGCTTCCAATGAACCCTCTCAATCAATGTCTCTGGTGCCCCCTGAGCCCCCAACATTGGCTTTAATTATTAGACAAACAGTTCTGTGAGTTCACAACATTGTGAAATTAAAACAACAACAACCAGCCTTTGAAACTAGATAAAGGAGTAAGTTTTAACAGTCACACCAAGATGGATAATTCTGAGAAAATTCAGAATAATTAAGACCTCGAGGTCACTGCAAACAGAGTCAGTTATGTTTTATAAAAATCAGTGTATCCTTATGCATTTGTACAGTGTTGCTACTTTTTCTTTACCTTTTATGAGCACTTGTTTATACAAATTAGATAGAAACCAGACTCAACCAAAAGCTTAAAATCATTTACTTGGATGCTTGGTTTAAAATATTCTCGAATAATACCACACAACATTGCAAAACATCACGACGCACTGTCTGGGTTGGAATCAAATAAATAAACACGCTAAAGAGTATTTTCCAATATTCAGTGTTACCAAATCATAACATCTCCTGATACAAACAAGTAGATTGTATAACGTCCCCACCTCGCTCTTTAGAACTAGCAAAAAAAAAAAAAAAGAGGTGGAGAAACTCAGCAAAACAAAGTGGCGAGAAAAGTCGGGGGAGGGGCGCTAGAAGAGAAGGGGCGGAGAAACACGACACCAAGGCGGTGATATCACCCACAGCCAACGGCATGGAATCCAGAAAGTTAAGTGTCACCCAGCAATTTCGGTCAGGGCTTGCGGCGCGCCTGTACAGCGTGGCGGCGGCGGCACCCGGGCTCGGAAGCAGGAAGGGGGAGGGGTGGTTTCACTGAGTTCGCTCGGGGGCATTAGAGGCAAGGGCCACCTCCTCCCGGTCGGCGTGCGTTCAAGCCCCGGGTCGGGAGCGGCGTTCACTGCCCTGCAATGATTTCATCTTTTCGGAAAAGCGGCCGCCCCGGCCGCGGCTGCCACGTGCCTGGTTCGGCCCCGTGCGCTGCGCCGGGGGACGGACCCGGACGCGGCCGCGGTCACCGCAGGTCGCAGCGGCGAGCGGAAGGAAAGGGCTGGCAGCCGGAGAGGGGCTTGCGGTTGCCAAAAACGGGCCGGGGGGGTCGTTCCGCCGAGACCGCCGGTCGCGGGGGGCCTGTCCTCTTGCGCACCCCCCGGCTTCCATCCCCCAAAGGGGGAAGGCCAGAGTGCGGGGCAGGTTCGCAACTCCGAGGGCGGATGCAGGCGGTGGCCGGCGGGCTGGAGCGGCAGTACCCTCCCGGGGGCCCCGGCCCCGCGGAGCCCAGTTCCTGGCCTGCGCCCCACCGCGCAGTGCGCGCTCCCGGCGGCGTGGCCGTGGCTGCCCGGCCCGTGCCCGAGCCGGGCAGCGGGCCACCCGCGTAGGGGACAGTGGCGGCCGCGGGGCCCGGCGCCGCGCGGGTCGCAGCCCGCCACTCCTTCCGCGTTCCAAGCCCTCGGCGCCTCCTCCCCCAACCCCAGAGAAAAGCTTGTACCTTCCACCGCCTCCTCCACCATCTCGTCGTCGCTATCCATGGCGGCTGGGGACGGTGCCCAGCTCTGGGCCGCGCAGCTGCCTCCGTCCGTCCGGGTGCTCCCGGCGGCTGAGCGAGCGCTGGGGCTGAACCCTGCGAGTTTGGAGGAGGAGGAGGAAGAGGAGGGGCAGTCGGGGCTGGCTCGCACTGCCTCCCCCTACAGCCCTTTCAATTCCTTGGTCTTAAGCTGCTGCGGCAGCACTCGTCCTCCCCCCCCTCCCTTTGCCCGCTGGCCCCTAGCCGCCGAGGCTTCGGGGTGCCGCTGTGGCCGCCGCCGCCGCCGCCGCTGCAACTTTCTCCTGTAATACCCCCTCTTTGTTATCGAGCAGATGATCCGCTGACATCACCCAGCGCCGGTGCGCTCCCTCCCTCGCTGATTGACAGTTCCCTGTCCCTTCCCAGAAGTAAGGCTCCTTAAAACGAAAGGCGCTCCTAGTCCGCGCTGACTCTGCGCCCCAGCCAACCAGCCCCCGAGCCCATCAGGGTTTATCTTTTGCTTCTGCTCGGTTGGGTGCGCTCCGAGAGCGCCACGCGGTCCTGCGCACCGGGCTTCCTGCGGGTACTTGGGACCGCCCGGTTACCGTCCTCCGGGGGGGCGGGGGGGGAGGGGGCTCAGAACTCTCGCCCTCCAGCTGTGCTGGGGCAACTTGGAAAATCCCCCGTGCCCAGCCCTCCAGCCCCGCCTCGGGACAGCCTCCAAAGAGCAAGGGAAGCCAAGGCAGCGTTTCTGACGCTCCAGCACCTCAACTTCCTCTCGCCCTCGCCTCCGCCCCCACTTTACCCCGTTTGCCACCCGGAGCTGCACGAGTGAGGCACGCAGGGGAGCGCAGGTGTCCCTGCGTCGCCGCATCACATCCGTGAGCAGGTTTCCCAGACTCAAGGGGGTGACATCCAGCCCCGATTCCTCTCCGGGCTGGGGCTTCCACCCCAGCGCTCCGCGTCCCCACCCTCCTCGGGACTGTCAGGCGTTTCGAGTGATTCGGGAATTCAGCAAATCCAAATGGCAGCGGGCTCGTTATCAGGCAGGGGACTAGCCGCAGGGAAGGCCCGGCAGGTTCCTCCTCGCGGTTGTGGTGGTGGAAAAGAAGCCACCGAGTGGAGCTAACGAGGAACGACCCTCCGTCTGGCGCGCCTCCTTCTCGCGCCTTCCGCCCTGTACGTGTGATGCCCCAGCTGTCTCCCTGTTTCTCCAAGTGCCAAACACTCTATAGATTCGGGCTCTTCAACTGGAGAAAATCACGGGGCACCCAGTTCCCGGCCCAGCCACTTACTGTCATTGTGGCATTGCCTCTTACAGGTGGCGGTAAAGGGCGGCTGTAAATAGCTGGTTAAATGGATATGCAAATGTACACAATGTACCGTGGAATTACAGGGTGCTGCTCTGGGCATCTGCCAAGAACAGCTACTGCACGGGAGGAGGGGACAGGAGCGAGCAAAGAAAGTTGTTCCATTTTGTTTTCAGAACAACGAATGAGACTTTGGGGATTTCAGAGTACTTCCAGCACCCGGAGACCACGCCTTGTTTTCGGCTTTGTGCTTAAATGCTAGATATTTTTATCGAGTATTGTGAGTTTCTTCTTAAATTCAGTTTTTCTTTGTGAAACAAAAACAACAACAACAACGTTAGGGACGCTTGTCCCATTCACTGCCAGGAATTTCAATCTCTTTTGACTGGTTTCAGAAACAGAGGGAAGGGCCCTGGACCAGGAGTTAGGATACTTGGGTCCTGGGGTTGCTGACCTGCAGAGGGGCCTTGGGATCTTTAGAACAGAGTGAAAATTCCTCCTGCCGGGGAGAAGAGGCTTAGGCTGCTCTAGTGTGAGACTGCTCAGGCATATACTATACTACTCTGAGATCCCCTGACTCAGGCTAGACCACTCAGAGGTCTCCTGGCTTAGGCTAGACCACTTTGAGTTCTTCCTGCTTAGGCCATGCTGGTATAAGTTCCCTCCAGCTTGGTCTAGATCACTCAAAGGACTGCCAGCCTAGGCTTGACCACCCTGAGGTTCCCCCACTACCACCCCCCCCCCCAGCTGGGGTTAGACTACTTTGAGGTCCCCTGGCTTAGACTAAACCTCTCTGAAGTCTTCTGGCTTAAGTGCAACCTCCCTAAAGTCCTCCAGTAAAATACATGGGCTCCAAAGCTGTGCAGAGCAGGTGTCCCTGAAGTGGAAGATGAAAGAGTTACTTCAGGTTACATCATCTTCAAACATGAACCACAGAAATAGGGTTTTTTTTTTCCCTGATTTTTTAAAAAGCTATCAGGGACCGAACTTGGTCTCTCATTGGTTTTGAGTTATGTGATATTTTTCTTATTTCCTTTTTAAACATATCATCTCCTCCCTTACATGTTACATGATGCACAAAAACACACCAGTTCTTCTTCCCCAGTTTCCAGTTTATCAAGAGGCAGAAAACATGCCGAAAGCTTCAAGGAAGCAAAAAGAATTTATTCCTTTACTCTGAGGGAGCTGAGGCAGGGAGAAGGTGGCTTGGAAGAAATCGGCCCTCCCAACACACAGGTGTAACTACAGACTCTGGGTTTATGGTGGGTAGGTATGTGGGGGCGTGGGGATGAGTGACGTCACAAGTGTCCTGCCCCTAACTTTAGGTTCAGAGGAGGATGTCCAGCTGTTTCCTGGTGCTGTGAGATCGCCTGTACTGAGCACCCAAACCGTCACGTGCTCACGTTCCACCTGCTCCTTTGAAAGCACCTGCAACACTGCACACAGCCCCTATCGCAGAAGCAGGCCCCCTCTGGACTGTAAGGGTAGGGGTGCAAAGCACCAGGGCCTTCCTGCCAGACTGGGCAGTAGGGAGCGAAAGCTCCCCCGAGAACCTTCTTCAGATCTGCACACGAGGCAGTAAGCAGCCTGGACACAGCCCCAGGCCCCTTCCCCTACCATTCATCCCTGCTGGCTCTGGGCCCAAAGTTTAGGTAAAATTGTTTTTATGGTTCCCTTAAGATGCATTTACCTTCTTACAAATCTACCTGTGTATGTTTTCAATCGCCTTCTCTCTCTAGACTGACTGATTCTTACGTGCGGCTGTAGAACCCAACACAGTGCCTGGTCCGGAATGAAGGTTAAGCATTGTCCGTGATGATTTTGCAGAGGAATATTTAGTTTTATAGAAACAGCGCCGAGGCTCACAGACTAGATCCTCTTCCTGTGTTTTGGCAAAGTGCTTTGTTTTAGCTGAAGTCTGAAGAGTGATTTTGAGTTGTTCTACTTTCCCACATCTACTGGCCCCAAATCTGCTTCCATCGCATTCTTTCCCACAGCTTCCTTCATTGAGAGCTCATTTCATAAACCCACTTTGCACTTGGCTCCCCGCCATTCTCCTCTGTCGTACTCGGTCCCCACCAATGTGGTCACGGGCTAGAAAATCAATAAAGCCCTTAATCACCATGTGCAGCAGCAACAGCAGCACTGCCCAGCTCCTAACTCAGCAGATCCAGGAGCACCGCAGCGAGCTCTGGCAGGCGGAGGGGGCTGCACAGGACCTCTGACAGCCAGGGCTGGGGGTGGGATTGCTTCCGTGCTCACACCGAGGCGTGACTTTTCTAAGCTGCTCGGTCTTGCTTCCTTTGCATCCAAGGAGATACCCTTCTCTTCACATTCAGCTTGGGAAACGTAAGTCCCTCTCCCACTGCAGCAAGCAGTCACAATACTGAGTTATCTTACTCATTTTACTGCCCATGTCTTTCCCCAGAGAAGGCTGGTGCTTCCTTAGAAGACTCCTAGAACTCTTGCAGTAAATATATTTTTAGAGGCATCTTGTATCTTATGCACCCTCCTACAATTAGGGGCAACAATTCTGTCCATTCATCGCTATATGCTAAGTGAATTGTGAAAAATCTAGTGGATGTGGAGCTTGTGTGGGATTCACTAGTGCTGGCTGGTGACCCCTAGCTAGTGACTCCAGGATCATTGATCCCTCATCCTCCCCTGCTCGGTGGTCTTCCGAGTCTCCATGATCTAGGAAAGCAGGAACACCTCAGGGGTCCTGTTGGATCTGTGGCTGATATCCTGGCTCTACTTTGATTATTTGCTTACACTGCCCGCAAGGAGACCAGAACAGGATGGGCGAAGGAACTCTTAAATAATCATCAAGTCTCATTTTGGCATTGCTCACCCCTTAACAAGGTTCCCCCCTCCCCCCCCCCCCCCCCGCCACCACGTTCACCAATGTGATTGAATTCTCACCCCATTTATTTTGTATCCTTCAAGAACTAGCCATGCAACTGGGCAGTTAAGCATTCTGGATCTTAGTGTTTCCAACTGTAAGTGGGCTCTAAAAATTATTTTCCTGGGGAAAAGTTAAATAGAGCATGAAGAGCCCCACGGACACGCACAGGAAAAGGAAAGGGGAAGAAGCCAGGACAACTCTAACTAACTGAATATTCAAGACCCAAGTCAACTCAGCTTAATGGCACTGAGATCTGGGGGCGTGAGAGAGAGACCTTTATCTTACTCTAGGAAGAGAGGCATGGGACTTTCAGGAGAACCAAGGTGCTTGGATTCTGAATTACTGAGTCACTAATCAAGGTCTGTGTTGGTGACAACTGCAGAAGCTGGAGGGAGGGGCAGGGAGAGGAGCAGCGAGGATAAGGGTGTGGGGGAGGAGATGTGCATGAAAGGGAAGCATTTACAGCATGTGGTGCACAGCAAAGAGCAACGAGGAACATCAAGGGCACCAAATAAAGGTCCGGGAGCAAAGGAAGAGATGGAGAAAATTCATTCTGCTGGAAATAGACATGACTGCAGTCATGAAGAGGACTCCCAAATTCAGGGTGACCTGATTTGGTTACGGCAACAGGAAGTGCAGGAGAGGGCAGAATAACCTGACCTGAGGAAGTGAATTAAATAATAGAGAAGACATCATAGTTGCCATGGCATTAAAATACCTCGCACCACATTAAGCTTCTTTTTTTCTCTTTTGCTTGATTCTTGTTCTTGCAACATGTTAATGTCATTGCAGTATAGCCAGTAAACTAAATTTAGATCTTCTGGGGCATGGGGGAAGGGAAGATGCAGCCCAGATCTCCCTATCTGGGTCCACTCTGGGCAAATATTCTTCCCCCCCACAGCGTGCCTGGTGCTTTTGGTCCTCGCGTTGTGGGATATGAAAATCCTTGTCGGGCTTGGGTCTGGTGAAGCTGCTGAGTGACATAATTTGGGGGAAAAAAAGACAAATGGGAAGCAATTTTCAAAGAGGCACTTGCTTTAGCAATTACTTCAGAAAAATCAATGAGTTGCCGAAATTTGAAAAATACAAGTACCATCAAAACCAAATGTGTTTGGGGCACCTGGGTAGCTCATTCTGTTAAGTGTCTGACTTCTGGTTTCGGCTCGGGTCATGATCTCAGGGTTGTGAGACTGAGGTCCTTGTTGGGCTTTGTGCTGGGGGTGGGGCCTGCTTAAGATTCTCTCTCCCTCTACCGGTTGCACTTGCTCTCTCTCTGTCTCTACAACCCCCCCCTCCCCTGCCAAACCAAGAACAACTTTTCCTAAGTATTACTTTATTTTATTGCTTTAAAAAATATTTTAGTTTATTCAGCAAAAAGATTTTTTAGGTCCTGCCATCATTCACATGCAAATGCTACCATGGCAGAGGGTGGGTATATAGTATTTTTGATATTACTCTACACTGAGTGAATAGAAGGGTATTTCCAGCTGACTTACTTACCACAAACATTACTACATTCATCGAGGCCCAGATCCTGCCCTTCCTCAAGTGGATTCACAATCATCAGACCTCAGGAGACTGATGTATATAACTGAATTATAACCTATAGACCAGAATACTTATGTTGTCTTGGCAAGCACAGTCTCCCTTTGTAGATAAGCATACTTGAGAAGATAAATTCCATCTTAGTTATGTGGTCCCCAAGAGAAATACTCCTGATATAATGTCCTGAATGTGGCCACCCGCACCCACTCATCCCTGCTCAGATGGCCCTGCCTGCCTCTGAGACTTTGGGCTTATTTTCTGTCTGCTCCAGTCTCCTCAAACCGGTTTTTCCACACAGCATTCTCTACAGCCAACTAGGCAGATTCACACTTTTAAAGTCATAATCACATTCTATTTCTACCTTCCTGATATCACAGTCCAGTCACTTTGATGGGGATTTGGAGCATCTCCAAATTCTTCAGTCACAAATGTAGTCGCTGTGTTGGTTTACTCCTTCTGAATTCTCATCAAATCCATTGTGGATGCAGATTTGGCTAGTCTAACTTTCTGAGGGCAACCTGGTTCCCGAGTTCTTAGAGAAGCACTACATTTTTGCTCCCTGGGCCACCACCAGCAGCCTAACCTTCCTGAGGTTACCATGCACTTTGGACAAAGAGATCAGGCTTATTAAGACCCATATATTCTGGGCTGTGATAGATTTGTCCATGTTTTGTTGGGTATCCAGCAAAAGGATATTTTGTCTCCTCTGTGCAGGAATGGAGAGGTCGGCCTTTTGCTATGATGATTTAGACTGTGAAATTTCACCTGGAGGGGTACAGGTGCCATCCGCTAGAAAATAGACGGACAGCAAAATGTGTTACTCATTGTCCAAACAGGACTCTGATTTTGAACTCATTATCCAGAAATGAATATATTCACATGGCCCTGTTAACAGGTCACAACAAGTCACAAACAGGGACAAGTTGACGAAGTGTTTGGTATCCCAGGCATTGAAATGACACTTTAACCCATGAGCAGCCCATCCCCAGAGGGACTTGATGCTAAGCCATCCCTTTTCTGAATGACATGCTTTGCAGTCTTTTTGAATGTAGAGTGTCCTTTCAGGTCATTTAAGGTCCTATTGATCCTCCTTGCTAAGTCCATAGATCAATTCCCAGGAAAAGATGCTGTGGCTAATCTTTTGGAATATCTTTCAGCCACATTTAAAGAGCCCAGCTCAAAAGCCCCTGTGCTCAAGGTAGAGGGAGACGCAGAAGAGCCCTGTGGCAGGCCTTGCACTGTCTCCACAGGGGACAATGCAGCTCGGTAGGTCTCGTGGAGATGTGTATTCTGTAAACCCTAAGCACCTCTTCCCAATCTGGCCTCTGGGCAATGCCTCAGGCCTGGGCTGAGCGTGGGTTCCCCAGCAGAGCGGGAAGTCTGGTTACTGCTTAGCAGGGAAGGTGGGCACGTCTTCCACGTAGCCTGTGCTCTCCCTCTCTGAACTGGCCTCCCCTGTGATTCTCTACCCATTGGGGTGAGGCCAGAGGTAGTGCATTAAAGCAAGCTAGGTTCATTCTCAGTTGTGCATAAGTCAATTTTCTTTTCTCTTCTACCAGTCTTGGGTAAGATTTGAGTATTTCGCAATTAACTTTCCCCTTTCAAACTAGTCCCGCTGAAAATGCTTGTGGAACGTTTTTGGATTATACGGTGGATTTATCATATTTAAAGGTTCATGTTCGTCCAAGGGCTGTTTCTCTTATTCTCTCCTAGGTTTTGAAGAGCTTTATCTTGGATAAAAAGTGATTTGGTATCTGCGATCTCATTTGTGTCTGATAGTAATCCCCAAGACCGTGAGGGTTTAAAGGCTTGCCCAGGATCCCACAGCAAAAGCATGACTGGTTGGGGCTCATATCAAGGCCCATTTGGGCCTTCCACCAATACCACACAGCTTAATGCGGAGTAAGAGATCCTTTTAAGGGTGAGCATGGGAGGGCAGGAGAGAAGTGAGGAGATAACAGCATGTAGGGATGGTCTATTGTCTCCCAGGTGCTTGTTCCTTATGATTTCATTTAATCCTGAAAATGATCTTACCAAATATTAATTATCTCCATTTATCGATTAGGAAACCCAAGACTCAGGGTTTAAATAACTTGTCTGAGGTTCACGTAAACTAGTGGTCGTGGGATTGGAGCCATGACTGTCCAAACAATGACAACATGTACAGAGAGGAAAGGGAAGTAACAGGAGAGTGGTGGAGAAACCATTTGGAAGAAGGCAGAGTAGAGGAAAAGTTTGTGGAGAAGCTTCACATGAGATTTCCTGGTGCCATCAAGTCCCCTGGTGTGGGGACTCGGACGGCAGAGGAATTTGTCTCTGGAAGTACACTTTGATGGAGGTGTCTCACGCGATACCTTGAGGCATCCTTGAGATATTTGAGATGACCTTTACTTTTTTGAGATGACATACTCCTCGGGCCCAAGTTGTTCAGTGTGTTTTTCTGGCCCTAGCGGCTGACGTGGAGGGCAGAGGTTATGTCTGCTGCTGCTACACTGGGCGTCCTGATGCTAGGCACGGTGCTGGCTGGCTGTGTGGGACATGTGTTCAGGCTTATTGCCACAGAGCGTGCTCTGCCACTGACTGACCCGAACAAGCCCACCAGGGATGCTTGCTGAGTATGGCCATCTTGGGAGCAATTCATGTCTGACAGATGATTTTCGATCTGTCAGCACAGAAAAGGACAGAAAAATGCTTTTTGGAGAACTTCATTACATTTAAAAAGTCCAGTCTTACTCTATAATTTTAAACCACCATTTACTATGTATTAAAATTCAACATTTTTTTTTCATACTTTCATTCAAAATGGATTGTGGACTGTATTTCTAAATTATAAAAAGAATGTAAAAAAACCTGTGATCTAAGAATTATGTGACATACAGAAGTAAGGAGTCATATGCTTCTGAGAATAGTAGATAATATATTTCCATAGCACAATGTCTATGAATATATAAACCAAAATGTTAACAGTAGTTATCTCAGAGTGATATGATCTCAAGTGATTTAATTTTTTCTTTTTGCTCATTTAAGATGGTTTTTTAATAATAACTATTATTTACTTATGTAATTATAAAAGGAGGACTTAATATTTTTAAATTTTTTATGTTTATTTATTTTTGAGAAAGAAAGACAGATCGTGAATGGGGAGGGGCCTAGAGAGACGAAGGCACAGAATCCAAAGCAGGCTCCAGGCTCTGAGCTGTCAGCACAGAGCCCAATGTGGGGCTGGAACCCATGAACCGCGAGATCATGACCTGAGCCAAAGTCGGACACTTAACCGACTGAGCCACCCAGGTGCTTTTTTGTAATGCCACCAGCCAAAGAGAAGTTTCTTTACTTTTTTTTTTTATTTTCTGTATGTGTAATTTGGAAATTTTAATAATTTCCACTGTATAGAGTGGTTGTGAGGACTAATCAGTGTATTGCATGTAAAGTACTTTAGTTTTTTTAAGTTTTTATTCATTCATTTCAAGAGAAACAGAGAGCGAGCAGGGTAAAGGCAGAAAGAGAGGGAGAGAGAATCCCAAACAGGTTCTGCACACTCAGCACAAAGCCCGATTCGGGGCTCGAACCCACCAACTGTAAGATCATGACCTGAGCTGAAACCAAGAGTCTGACGCTCAACCTACTGAGCCACCCAGGCGCCCCAGTAGGTAAAAACACTTTCAAGAGTTCCAGGCACAGGGTAAGTGCACAGTAGCTGATGGCCACCACCATCTGACTGTCTTTGTATTAGTTAAAACTTCTGCCTCTCCTCTGGCCTTCTCATGGAGTAGGAGAGTGGCCTTTCAAGTCAGATGACGTAAGCCATTGCCCTGTTTAAAGCCTTCCAAATGTTGCCCTTGCACTTAGGATCAGATCTAACCATCTCATTCTGGCCCCAAGGCCCTGCAGGATCTGGTTTCTTACCACCTCTGCACCAGCTCTCACATTACCCTCCCTCCTTCTCATTTGCTGCGCTCCAGCCACACTGACCCTTTTGTTCATGGAATAAAATCAAGTTCTGTCCAACCTCAGGGCCTTTGCATTCCCTGTTCGTTTTGCCTGGCATTCTCTTCTCTGTATCTCTCTGTTCATAGCTGGGTTTTGATCTTGGTATAAAAGTTCCTCCTTAGGGAAGCCTTCCCTGGCCATCCAACCCAAAGCAGCTCCCTAGGCTCACTTCTCCTGTTTAATACTTGCCCTGCTTGATTTTCGAAAAAGCATTTGTTGCTACTTTACATGTTCTTGTTTATTTAATTCTGTTACTCAGTGTCAGTCTCCTCACAGACCTTGTGTGTTTTGTCAGTTTTCACAGGAACACCTAGAATAGTGTCCAGCACATCATGGGTGTTGGATGATTTAATTAATTAAGTGGATGATGGCTGCCAACTGAATGAACAATTTAACCACCTCCCACCACCTTCCCCTTAGAAGGCTGGCATTTTCCTAAAGAGGAAGAAGGCAGTCATATCACTTTATTTGTATATCCCCCCTCCTGGTGAGAAAGAGGATGATAAAATCAAACTGGTCTGTTCCTCAGCGTCCCCCACATGTGGCCAGATTCATAGATTTCTATCCCAGATTGAGATTAAAAAAAAAAAAAAAGGCTGCCAGATTTGAAAAGAGAATGCTTGTATGCTTTAACTCTGATACATGAGGCTGGACAGGCAGTCCCTACTCTACAAAGAGGTCGTGTTCCCAACGTTTCTTTGTGTATGTTGTTTGTTTCTAACACAGAATGCATTTTTTCACTGGAAACAATGTTCCCAGACTAGCCTACAAAAGCCTATTTAACCCACAATGCTCAGTACCAAAAATATGTTGAAATTCTAGGAAACAAAATGGGGAAAATGAGTGCAAAGTACAATTTAAATGTTTACCTTGAATGCTAGTGCTTGAGAGGAAGCAGGTTCCCACAAAGGAGGGTGAGGCTGGGGCCAAGGGTGTGGAAGTTTCGGGGAGCAGAGTGGAAGGGCAGCCGGGGGGGGGGGCTACCTAAACCTGATGGGCTGAGGCTGTGCACAAAAGCTAGGCCGCCTGTCAGGGCAGCCCAGTCACAGGCAGGTCTGAGCCTGTCCCAAGGAACATTCCTCCAGGTCTACACGCAACAGAGGACAGGCAGGGGCTGACACCAACACTTCCACCTGGAGAATTAAAGAGGCTAGACTCAACATGTGAGAATTCGTCCATAAAACCAAGACCTGAGTATGTAATAATCACGGACTCATGAGCCTTCTCGGGGAATTTCTGCTTGAGTTATCTAAGTACAAACATGATAATGCAACTTAAAAAATCATAGGTTCAGTTTGGTTTCATCATTGAAAACCACTGAAATTACCACTAGGTAACGTCAGGCATTTCCCCCCTTGTGTCTGATCTTTAGGCCACTACCTGGTGGCCAAAGCTTTTAGCACCTAAAAGTTAGACCTCACAAAGCAGGGGGCAGGGAGGTCTCCTTCTCAGGGTGTTCTCTAATTTCTCATGTTATTTTGAATAAGAAAGTGTTCTGTTTGGGAAAGACTCATTAACCCGGAACAACTCCAATCCTCCCTAATTTTGGAAGTTTGTAGAGAGGATCTCCTGGTAGAGTTGACAGAGAAGGAGGCAAAGAAATTTAACACATGGGCGCTCAGCTATTATTCTTCCTCCAAAGAGGTCCTCGTGATTGTTGTGCAGTGCTGTGTAGCATTGTAGATGAATTCTTAAAGATCATTTAAGAGCAATAGTGGTGGGGCGCCTGGGTGGCTCAGTCGGTTGAGCGTCCGACTTTAGCTCAGGTCATGATCTCACAGTTTGTGGGTTCGAGCCCTGCATCAGGCTTTGTGCTGACTGCTTGCCCAGAGCCTGAAGCCTGCTTCAGATTCTGTGTCTCCTTCTCTCTCTGCGCCTCCCCCACGCATGCTTTGTCTCACTCTGTTTCTCAAAAATAAATAAATGTAAAAAAAAAAAGAGCAATACTGGTAAACAGTTACACTTGTAGAGATGAGGAATCTAAATTTAGAGGGCGAATACAAGAGGAGGTAACACTTCCAACCAGTGTTCTATATGGAATTTTAAGTGCTCAGGCGGGAGCAGAATGTGCTCTTGAAAACCGTGTTAGGTGATTCCTCAAAGGGCTCTCGTGACAATGAAGCCATGAGAGCTGAAGATGTTTGTGAAGTGTTTGAATAACATGGTTTCGTGAAATGTGAGATCGAAAATAGCAATATTTCTGATGTAATGGGTGATTTAAATATATGTGCAACCCAAGTAATATCTTAAATATTATAGTCATGTGACTCTTTCACCTCCAGCCCCAATAGTTTATATATTCAACTGGGCAAATTCCGGTGAAAATAATCTCGGTGGACAAACCAGGAAGGATCACATTATATGTGTTATCTCGTTATAATTAGCTGTATGTGGAATGTCTCACATATGTGTTTGCTTCTAAAGGAGGCAGAGCCTACTGGACTAAGAGGGAGAGGTTTACACTCTCCAGGCTCCGGTCTGGCTCCGGTGAACCTTGTCCTCCTGGCCGGTCACTTCTCGCCCTGAAGGGCTCAGTTTCATTGGCTGAGAAATGGAAACGGTCGTACTTCTTACATCACTGTTTTTTTTTTGTTTTTGTTTTTAATTTTTTTTTAATGTTTATTTATTTTTGAGACAGAGAGAGACAGAGCATGAATGGGGGAGGGTCAGAGAGAGGGAGACACAGAATCTGAAACAGGCTCCAGGCTCTGAGCTGGCAGCACAGAGCCCGACGCGGGGCTCGAACTCACGGACCGCGAGATCATAACCTGAGCTGAAGTCGGCCGCTTAACCGACTGAGCCACCCAGGCGCCCCTTACATCACTGTTTTTAATCATCTTTATAAATATGCAGACTCAATCATTGATTAATTTATACTAAGAATTAGAAGCAGGGTCTGGCCAATCTCAGATGACTTACTTTAAAACGATTTTACTTAGTAGTGTGTTTTGGTATTTGCTTTTTCTATCTTATCTTCTGATCTGCAATTTTACTTTAAGCAAAATAATGAGATGAGGCCATAAATATCAGCCTCAGCGGTTTTCTAGGAACAGCTTAGTTCCCCTCTCTCCCCAGGTGTGGTTCTTCCGTGTAATCTTCTCTACACTGTCGGCAGCAATATAATATGGAGTGGGGTGGCCCTAGACGAACTCCAAGTCCCACCCCTTTTTAGCTGTCTGGTATTTAGCAAATTTCTTATGTCTGTCTGTCTGTCTGTCTGTATTTATTTATTTATTTGAGAGAGAGATCACACCTGTGCATGTGCAGGGGAGAGGCAAACAGACACAGAATCTCAAGCAGACTCCATGCTGAGTGCAGAGCCCACTGGGGTACTTGATCCCATGAACCAGGAGATCACGAGCTGAGCCAAAATCAAGAGGTGGACACTTGACTGAGCCACCCAGGAGTCCCTCAAATTTCTTAATCTTACTTAGTCACGCCTGCCTCTTTTCTAAAGTGGGGATGTCAGTAAAATGAAAGCAGGGATGATAAATCCAGCTCATTGGGTTGTGGATAGGATTAAATGAGATCACGCAGGTAAAATCCTGTGACCAATGATAGCTGTTGTTGTTGTTATTTTAAATGTTTATTTATTTTTGAGAGAGAGCAAGCATGAGTGGGGGAAGGGCAGAAAGAGAGGGGACAGAGGATCCGAAGTGGGCACTGCGCTGACAGCAGCAAGACTGCTGTGAGGCTCGAACTCACAAACTGAGGGATCATGACCTGAGCGGAAGTCAGATGCTCAACCCACTGAGCCACCCAGGCGCCTTGTTGTTGTGATTTTAAAATCTAGGCTTAGTATCCGTGTCCTGGGGTTGTGGTAACAGAGCACCACAAACTGAGTGGCTTAAAATGACAGAAATGTATTGTCTCACAGCTCTACAGGCTGGAAGTCCAAAATCAAGGTGTGAGCAGGGCCCATGCTCCCTCTGCAACATGTAGCGGAGTCCTTCCTCACCTCTTCTGAGCGTATGGTGTTTGTTGGCAGTCTTCGGTGTTCCTTGGCTTGTAGACGTATCACACCAGTCCTATGGCATCTTTTCTTTTCTTTTTTTTTTAATTAAAAAATGTTTATTACTTATTTTTGAGAGAGAGAGAGAGACAGAGTACAAATAGGGAAGGGCCAGAGAGAGAGGGAGACACAGAATCTGAAGCAGGCTGAGCTGTCAGCACAGAGCTCGATGCAGGGCTCAAACTCACGAATGTGAAATCATGACCTGAGCTGAAGTTGGACGCTTAACTGACTGCGTCACCCAGGTTCCCCGTATGGCACCTTTTCCACGTGTATCTTCATATGGTCTTCTTGGTGTGTGTGTCTGTCTCTGTGTCTAAATTTCCCCTTTTTTATAAAAACCCAGTCATATTGGATTAGGGCCCACACTAGTGACCTCATTTTAACTTGATTACCTCTGCAAAGATCTTATTTCCAAATGAGGTCACATTCTGAGGCACTGGAATTCGGACTTTACATATCTTTTTTTTAAGGGGGACACAATGCAACTCATATAACAGCAATAGTTCCTAAGAAAATTCTCCCAAAATAGCTAGTGTCTTAGATTTTGCTCTCTAAAATCCCTTCCCCTGCAAGATGTTATCATCACAGGGACTTTGCTCATCAAGCATGCTTAGACATAAAAGAAATTCTGAAGTTGGTTCTGTTTGTCAGTAAACTCGAAAAAGTAAGGAATCTGCTCTGTTTACAGAGGGAAGCTTTCTTTCCAGCAGGTCTCTCTCTGTCAAGAGCATGTTACGAATTGTCACTGTTTCCAGTGAACTACTCACCGCCTTCTATCAGCCAGGCAAGAGCCAAACCCCATTCTCTCTTGGGTGGCAGCCAAGCCCCTCGCTGGGTCTTGATTTCAAAAGGTCATCAAAATTCATCCTTGCAGGGGCGCCTGGGTGGCTCAGTCAGTTAAACCTCTGACTCTTGATTTCAGCTCAGGTCATGATCTCATGGTTTGTGAGATGTGCTGATCTTGTGCTGACAGCTTGGGATTCTCTCTCTCTCTCTCTCTCTCTCTCTCTCTCTCTCTCAATAAATAAATAAATAAACATTTAAAAAAATTCATCCTTGTGGCACCTGGGTGGCTCAATCAGTTGAGCATCTGACTTTGGCTCAGGTCATGATCTCGTGGTCTGTGAGTTCGAGCCCTGCACTGGGCTCTGTGCTGACAGCTCAGAGCCTGGAGCCTGCTTTGGATTTTGTCTCCCTCTCTCTCTGCCCCTCCCCCGCTCACTCTTTGTCTCTCTCTCTCTGTCTCTCAAAAATGAATAAACATTAAAAACAAAAATTAAAAAAAATTCATCCTTGCAGTTTCTGGTCTGCAATAGAGACCGGTGTCCCTTTTGACCTGACGTTTGGGATGCACTTGGCAATGCCTGCACCGTGGGGGTGCTATCAGACCACCCTTAGTGGACTGGGGGGACATTTCCTAAGTTCTCAGTTAGTTGTAAGCTCTCTTAGATATCATCTAGTCCAGTGGTTCCCAAGTCTGGCTGTAGGTAGGGATTACCCAGAGAACTTCCAAAACACACCGATTCTGTGGCTTCATCTGAGACATGTTCAGTAAGAGCTGTGGAGGGGAGCTGAATTTTTAAAAGCCTCTCTAGGTGATTCGGTTACAGTCGACCTGGCACCAGCATCTGGAAGTCACTGGCAGGCGGGCTGCTGAGGCCCAGAGAGGCTGACGGATTACCAAGGTTGGTCAGTTGCTAAGTAGCTCACCGATGCCTAGTGACAGGCCGGTTCTGCTGCTCCAAATGTTTCCTTGTATGGTGCCAGGGCCTTCATCCTGGTGATGTCTGCAGGGAGAGCACGAGGAACCCCGCACTGCGTGCAGTGGTTCCACAGAGGCTTTCGAGGTGTGAAATAGCTTTGCCATGGGCTGTACAAGTCTGGTACATCTCCTTCTAAGGGTTCTGTCTTTATTGTTCTTTGTTCCGACATAATTTTCTACTTCACTGGACCATGCTTCCGCGTTTTAAACTATAAACTTTTTTTTTTCCATTTTTTAAAAAAGAACTAAAAGGATAGTTATAAAGAGCCATCAACACCTTTCCATCAGAAACCACCCATGAAAGGTAGAGGGATTAAAGGAAGTATGGGCAGGGCAGGGAGAAAAGTGACAGGAAGTCAGCTCCCCGCAGAGGCGAGAATTGGGGATACAGAAGAGGAGGAAGAGGCCCCACTGGAGCATCATCCAGCTCCCTACGTTAAGATACTGCCTGCTATCAGTGCTGCTTGGGACGAATCAGCCTCCTCAGAGGTAGGCTGACTGAGGAGGAATGTATGAGTTAAGAGCATGGGTGTTGAAATCCAGCAGACCGGGGTTCTGATTCAAGCTCTATCACCAGTGCGCCAGTTACGAATGGCTCCGAGCCTCAGTTTTCGCATCTGTAACATGGGGATACTAATATGTCAGAAGGCGTAGTGACGTTTGGAGTTCCTGATTTCTGGTAGACGGTGTACAAATCGTCGTACTCTTATCATGGAAGAATTATGTTTTGGGGACTTATGGGGACATTTTTCTGTCATTTGCTTGAGGCCTTCTGCACATACCTTCCTGAGGGAGAACAGTGGACCTGTACCCCACTTTAGTGGAGTAAGTGGTACGATGTGAATGTGGCCTCACTTTGCTATCAGAGGAGGGGGCACTGTTTCTGGCCATCTGGCCCCCTTTCCAGTCGGCCATTGGTGGATCTGGAATAGAAACCCTTTTCTTTGCACAAATGAGATCAATGCAGGAGAGGCAAGTTGTGTTTGGGAGGGGTGATCAAGCGGGAGATGTCGGGTAGAAAAGGGTAGTTGGCTGTCATGAGGACCCAATGCCAGGCCAGAGAGGGCAACCCCAGACACAGGTTTGGGGGCAGGCATGCAGCTCAGGAGACCGCCTCTGCAGAGCAAGCAGGGCAGGCCGGAGCAGAGAAGGGGACACAGCAAAGACGGGACAACCTTGTGTATCTTCGGATTCTGTCCAGACCCACCCTGCTGGTGGACTTAATTATGAACTTTGGATTCCTTCCCACCTAGTCAGGGTTTTCCTCTCCAAGCCCCAGTTTTTTCTTCTCTAAGATGGACAAAACCCAAGGCCTCCCTCACAAGTTGATTAGAACAAGTAAGCCGTAGATCAAGAATGTAACCCTGGGAAGGGCTCAGGCGGGTCTATAGCACCCAAGCCACATCATCCCTATTGTCAAAAGCTTTCTCTCTTGCTCTCTGTGATTGTGGCTGAATTAGTTGGAGTTGTAGTAACACAGGGGCAAGTGTGTGAGTGTGCTCTTCACTTCTCAAAGACAATGTCCAGATGTTGTTTAAATCCCAAATCCAGGCTTTGCTTCTGAAGTTTTCTAAGTACTTTGATACAGTGATTGTCGTCCAATCACTTAACATATTAACAATGAAGTTTCTAGAGAAGCATTGTGGGCAAGTTTCTAGATGAAGCAGAGACCCAGATCATTTCTTCTCTCTGAGCCTCCTTTTACTGCATAGAAGAAGGTTGTCTGAGCAACAACCAGGGCTCATTGTGATAAAATCCTCTGTGCAAAGAGGCAGTGGCCCAGGGCAGTCCACCGTGGGGGTAACGCAAGCAACCCGTTGTCAGTGCAGCCAGCAGGTCAAAGCGGGTAAAATATGTGTCAGGTACTCTCTCGAAGGGGAAGAACGAGTCCATTCACTTTTCTTTTATCTTTCATTCAACAAACATGTATGGAGCACCTAGAACATGCAAAGGAATAGCGAAGATACGACACAGTTCTTCCAATGGAAGGAAAGGTGGGCAGACTACAGACCTCTCGGGAGGGAGACACTGTCCAGGAGTGACAGGGAATGCAAACTATGACTTTTGATTTTAAAAAGCCAGCCTCATTTCTCCGTAGGTACCTTCCATTTGCTAGGCATGTATCCCTCTACTGGGCTCAAAACATTTGGTCAGGCTGGGCATGGGATAAGAGAGAATCATGAGAAAGCACCCTCTACCCCTCCCCCATCATCCTCAAAGTCAGAGGGACAAGCCAAGGCCCGAAGGGGCCCAATTAGCCTTGACAGTGGTGAGGGTTCTAGGTCAGCAGCTCAGGCTCTCTCAGGCTGTGCGTGTGGATGAGCTGGAGGGGTCTTTAAAAATACCATCCCTTCCCTGAAGCAAAAATAATATAAAAACGGGGAGGGGGACAAAACAGAAGAGACTCATAAATATGGAGAACTATGTAGAACAAACTGAGGGTTACTGGAAAGGTTGTGGGAGAGGGGATGGGCTAAATGGGTAAGGGGCACTAAGGAATCTAGTCCTGAAATCACTGTTGCACCATATGCTAACTAACTTTAATGTCAATTAAAAAAATAAAATTAGAATTAGAAAAATACCGCCCCTTCCCCAATATCTCCCTGAGTTCTAGAGAGGTGGGTCGAGACTGGGCTGGGGTGTCCTAGGGCCAGCTCTGCCTGTAGCTCTTTTCTTTTCAAACTTCTTTTCTGGATCACATAATGAATCCACTCACCCTTTTGTGAGGAAGGAAGGAGGGGTTATTATCACTCATATTTCACGCACAGGAATACAAATGAAAAGAATTAAAGGCTTAAGTCCCATTCCCAAGGTCATATGGTGAATTGGTACCAGAAATAGGGAAAGGGTTCAGGTTCCTGATCCTTCCCGTTTTGTTGCCTCAGCGTTAGACCTTGCTGTTTCTTTAAAGCCCACATTTAGTTAGGATGAGGGGCGGAGATGTAGCTGTGAATTATTTCCGCCTTAACTTTCCTCATTAAAAGAAGAAAAAGTGGGGCAACTCTTGCTTTCCTATTCTTCCCACTGCAACACTGCTTTATGGCTTTATGGAGCACGGCCCATAAGATGGTTGCATTTCCCCCTCAGCACGTATGAATGCCCTTGTTCTTTCCGCTATTGGTATTCTGCAGCAGCTGTCTTATGGAGCCCGGAGAGCTCCAACGACGATGGGCCAGAACTCCAGCTGCTGGTGAGCAAGTGTTCACTATTTATAGCGAGAGGGGGGCTGCAAAGCAATGGAATTTTTTCCTTCTGAGTAGTTTTGATGCAACCAACAGGAAGTGGGCTGTGACAGATGCTCAATTCTATGACATGAATGAAGGCTATTATAATACTTTGCAAACTTGGTTGTGCATCAGAAACACCTGGAGGGGCTCGTCAGACCATGGATAGCGGGGGCCCCACCTCCAGAGTTTCTGCTTCAGTAGTGGCGTTGCTGACAAGTTTTCAGGCAGCGCTGGTGCAGCTGGGCGGAGAACCACTGTTCTGTTGTGATGGTGACAGTGACAGTGAGGTGGGGTGAAGTGTACAGGGAAGGGCCGCCCTCCATGGCAGTGGATTCAACCAAAGGAATGCATTGGCAGGCACCGGAAGACTCCTTTTGGTGATCCTGCTGTCCTTGTCAAATCAATTTCCGGAGCAAAAGTGTTATTTTATACGTAAAGAAAACTGCATTGAAGTTAAGCGATAGGCTTCATAAGAAATGTGTATGCATGCTACTTAATAAAAAAAAATCTGTCCTCTTCTCTTTCTAGTGAAAAGATGTGATTTACTTGGTCATTTTCATCACATCATAATGTTTGCAGTCAAGGCTGGCAGATTTGACCTCCACCTTCAAGTTCAAGCAGATCCTTGGTCAAGGGCCAGGGAGAAGCCAGCCGGCAGGCACTAGAAGAATGTGGTGTATCTGCAGAGCAGACCCAGACCTTGGCTTCGGCCTTTGATTGCTTCCATGACATGGGTCTGTTTAGGTTTTCTGCTTCTTTTGGCATGAATCTTGATATCTTATGTTTTCCTCAAAAGGTATCCATTTAACTCGGATTTTCAAGGTATTAGCGCATATTTGTACAAATGATTCTTTTGTAAGAATTGTAGTTTCCAAAGACAAATATTGAATCATATTGTACACCTGAAACCAGTATGATGTCAATTATATCTCAAATTGACAAATACAAATTAAAAAAAAAAGAATTACAGTTTCTTTTCTTGTTTTTTAAAGTTTATTTTGGGAGAGAGAGAGAGAGAGAGAGAGAGAGAAGGGCAGAGAGAGAGAGGATCCCAAGCAGGCTCCACATGGTCAGTGCAGAGCCTGATGCAGGGCTCAAACTCGCCAACTGCCATGAAAGATCACGACCTGAGCTGAAGTCAGACTCTCAAGCGACTGAGCTACCCAGACGCCCCTAGAATTGTAGTTTCTTATATACGTGTGCTAATTCACTTTCTAATTCCTAAATTTATTTGTATTTTCCCCTTTTTTCTTGATCAAGCTAATTGAATGGATTGTTTATTGTTGCTATTTTTGTCTTTTTCAATGAATCAGCTCTGGATTCCTGCAAAGCTGGAAATGAAGACCTGCAAAGGGTCTGAGATCTTATTCTGTTTGGAAGCTAACTGGTTAGTCTGCTGAGAACACGCAAGCCTTCCGGGCCTGGGAGAGCCAACATGTGGGCATTCGTGCCATTTGCCACAGGTCGACGCCGTGAACGCCCCGCGGTGCCTGCTCACGTAGCACCTTGTGTTCCAGGAGGAGGAATCCGAATCCCAAGCTGAGGGAATTTGAATCTTTTACAACGGATGGTAAGAATGCTGCCCTTGGTTCTGGGCAGAGGTACTCTTATTTTTCAAAGCTGTTGGCTACACAAACCTCCTTGAAAAGATGGTCTGCAACAAAGTAGCTGGTGCGTCTGCTCCCGAGCTGTGCAGAGAGGCCGCAAGAGCCACGTGCAGCATTTTCTCCTGGCGGTCAGTTCCACTGATTTTGTTTTCAACTTCATGACATTCTGCTTTTACTTTTAATTCCTTCCTTCTACTTAGATGTTTGACATTGTGCTTTGTCTTCAGTTTATCTTCCCGAATAATCGCTTCCTTAGCATGCATTCTTCTTAAGCTAAAAAGGTTTTAAGATTATAATTTTTCCTCTGAACAAACCTTTGACTACCTGTCCTAGATCTGAACAAGTGGTGCCCTCCTGATCATTATTTGCTAAATTATATAGATTTTCTTGTTTACAGAAGTCAAAGGCTTTGAACAAAATTGGTCATCCCTGTGTCTCTTCGCTCTCTGGGTTCACTCTGGAAGCTACTGTCTTTTCTTCAGTCCCTTGTATTTAATAGGATGTCTGTGACTGATGTGCTAAACAAGGTTAAATTGCACTTCATTGCAATTTAAGAGGAAATGGAATTTGGAAGATGAGGACTCGAGTCCTGACAGCCACTTTTTACTGATAACCAAATAAACCATGCGTTTTGAGTCTCCTTTTTATCCACAAATGTAGGATTGAATTACGTGATCTCTCATGTGTCCTTTTCAATGTAGGGCTCTAAGACATTTGGACTTAGTTTCAATTACAGTGGTTTGATGATTTCTAGGCTGACTTGTTAGTTGAGGCAGAAACCAGAAAAGCTCAGTTCAACCCTTGCCATGTTTTCTTGTGTGACACATTCAGAGAGAAAGTCACGTGGCCCTGGAGGCTCATTTCCTTCTCTTTTGTAGTAAGAAATCTACAAAAGATTTGTAGATTTGGTCAGAGTCAGATAAGAGAGGATGAGGCCGATGCCAAAGGTGGAGACTCTTTCTAACAAGGCTGGTTCACGGCTCAGGAAGCTCCATCACCACAGAGTTATCCAGATGTTCCTGTTCTTTCTCCAAATGTGTGTGGAGCACTGAAGGCACGGATCCCTTTCCTGGGATCTTCCCAAGTGTAGCTGTCCTCCCGAGCCAAGTGCGACACACCACCCTGGGGAATCGTGCGACCTCAGAGCCTCATCAACTCTCATGACTTCTGTGCCTTTAAGTGTTTCCCCAATAAATCTGATTTTTACTTTACACCACGTGTGCTGTTAATGTGCTCCCATCCTTTTTGCACGGTGTGTACTATTTGAGGAAGGTATCCCTAAGTGCTTTACATACATTGTCTCATTTCATCTCTACAACAAGTTTGATACTTTGGTAGATTATTCCCCTGTTACAAATGGAGAAAACCTAGTGCTGAGAAAAGTGAAGCAATTTGTCCAAGGTCACACTGTTGGAAGAGGCAGAGTTAGATTGGAATCCAGACTGTCCTGTTTTAGGGCCTGTGCTTTTAACTCTAAGAGGGCACAGTTCACATTATAGACATCATGGACGGTTTTCCTGCAGGTGGCACTAACGGGTCTCATTCAAACAAAATCAGTATATTATGACAATTTTTTCCTAGAGAAAAGTAAGGTGGAAGGGACATCTTTTCTAATTTGTCCCAAAGCACCACACGGACAGGCAGCAGCTCTGATGTCATAGGACTATGTCATAGGAGGCGATTAATACGTGGTGATGAAAGTGTATTTTTTTAAAATGAAATAGTTAATTCAAGAGAAAGCAAAGCCAAGTGTCAGAGGGAAGGAGGGAGGGAGGGGCAGGGCCGGAGGTGGGGTGAGAGGTTCATCGAGCCCAGTGCATTGACCTCAGAGGTCCTAAGGCCCGAACCGTCAAGATAGTGCAGCTTCTAACTCCTTCCTCACCGCTCAGCTGCACTCACTTCTCAGATCTTCCAGGAAAATTATTGGGGACCAGGGTGCCTGTTCCACAGCACTGCTGCTCAAAGTAGTTCCACAGCACTACTGTCATTAGGGAAGGCTCTGACTAGAAACATCTGTTTTATAAAGGCAGATGGGGGAAAATCTTCATTTTAAGGAAATTAACTTCAATATGTTTCATGAGCTAGAAATGACCCTTTGGACCCATAGTGCTTCAGGCCCACATGGACTGTAGAGATCCCCTACTTCCTGAATGGCATTTTGTTACAAAGTATCCTTTAATTCTTTTCCATAAGGCTCAAATGTCCTACTTCCATATGCTATTTTCAGTTTTTGTGAGCAAAATACTCTTCTGAGATCTGCCAGCATTCACATTAACTCATTCCCTGCTTTTCTCCATGGCTCAGCAAAGGACAGATTCTCTGGTGTCCAAGAAGGGCCCAGCCTTCTAGACTCCCTTGACTCAACTTTCATCTGGTTTAAACAGATTGTCACTTCTGGGCAGCCAGCAGTGCTCCTGAAGGATTTGTATAGTAAATATATGTATACACTTTCTTTTTTGTTTCTAAAAGTTTATTTATTTTGAGAGAGAGGGAGAAAGAGAGAGAGAGAGAGAGAGAGAGAGAGAGAGAGAGAGAGAGACAGCATGCACACAAGCAGGGGAGGGGCAGAGAGAAAGAGAGAGAGACAATCCCAAGCAGGCTCTGTGTTGTTAGCTTCGAGCCTGACATGGGGCTCAAACTCACAAACCGTGAGATCATGACCTGAGCCAAAACTAAGAGTCAGACGCGTAACTGACTGAGCCACCCAGGTGCCCCATAAATATTATGTATACACTTTCAACACCCAGATATGCACATGTATGTATCCACAGATGGGTGATGTGCCTGAACACTGAGGTAAATGTTCACATGGGGCTAGTGAAGTAAAGCACAAGACTTTGCTGTCATATCATAAATCCATGCACCTGAATGCAGATGTATGAAGACCCCCACAGAAGCACATGCACGTATCTATATGGAAATAGATATATTACCCAGAGAGAGCATATGGCTGTGTGGAGGTCATCCTGTAACAGGCATACAAAAGCCGTCATAGACTGCTGATTTAAAAGGATCTCAGGAACTAGGAAGAAAGTAAAGTTGGCACAATCTCAGGATGATAACTGCCTTGATGACAATAGGTTCACAGACAGCCAAAGGCAAAATAATACAGCCCTGAAATTTCACATTAGTTCCCAGCTTGGAGTCCAGGAAAAGGAATAATTGCAATAATGTGATGTGCTCTCATTCCTCAGTACGACCAAGTTGTGGGGGTCAGGGGGGAGGGAGCTTTGATCTGCACAGGAATGCCCCTAGTAGGAAGGTAGTTTTATGTAAGTTGTATGAATGACTTCTATGAATGTTCTTTTATCTTTTAATTTTTTGACGTTTTATTTTAATTTTTGAGAGAGAGAGACAGAGTGTGAGCAGAGGAGGGGCAGAGAGAAAGGGAGACACAGAATCCGAAGCAAGCTCCAGGCTCCTAGCTGTCGGCACAGAGCCTGAAACGGGGTTCAAACCCATGAACACGAGATCATGACCTGAGCCGAAGTCAGACACTAAACCAACTGAGCCACCCAGGCGCCACTGAATGTCCTTTAAGTCAAGGTAGTGTCCACTTTACTGATTCCAAGTTCTTCTATGTTAGCCTTCGGATAATTAATTTGGCTCCCAGAACACATAAATACTGCTCAACTCAACAGAATTTCAGTAACACCAAAGATAGTTCCCCTTGGAATTTTTTTTGGGTGCTTCCTAGGGAAATATGAAATCAGGTATATCTCCTAGTGCAAAAATAATAAGTGTATCCTGGTGTGTGAATTAGTCTCCTGAGAGTCTGGTTAATATAAATTCATTCAGTAGAATTTGAGCTAAGAAAATGGAGCTTCTTATCTTTAACATCAGCCAAAATAGCACTTCCTCAGGGAATTCACCCTACCTCCTCAGAAGTCATCTCATAGCTCTTATTCATTCAACAAATACTTATTTTGCACCTAATACGTGCCAGGCTGCCTTCTAGGTAGGGAACAAAGCACACAAAACTCTTGTGGAGTTTATATTCTCATGGAGATAGCACCTTGAACTCTTCTTTTCGTGGAGCTTCACATAGGGTGTGGTTACTTGTTTGTGATTGTTAGATTGCCAGTTTTTTCCTCTTGTGTGAGGTCTGTGAGGACTGGGCCAGTTTTGCTAAGCACTATACATCTGGCACTAATACAGTTGTAGAAAGCACTCAGTAAATATTTAAGGAATGAGTAAATTAGTAAATTCTCAAAGCTTCATAACTGGACTCTGGGCCTCCAGGAAATGATCCTAAACTCTTAGAACCTTTAACAAGTGTGCAAGCTTGGAAATTATTTGTGAACATTGTTCTCCTGGTACACGATCTCTGGCCCATCCAGTCTTTGGCATAGCCACAGAGAAGTAGAGCAGTCTGATCAGGAAAAGAGGGGCCCTGAGCTTAGCTTTCCTGAGCTGCCCTCAGCTTTCACATGGTGCGTAAGTTGAATTGAGAGCTGGTGGTCTTACCATGGGGCCCTTTTTGAGCACTAGATGAGTGGCCCCCAGAGCAGGGCTTGGGGTAGACCAGCTGGCCATATGGACTGATGGGAAGCCTAGGACTTTGCAGCAAGAACTGAGACGATGCTGAGTTGAGAAGGAAAGAGGCCCCTGTTCCATCCCTGCCATGTTCCTGCATTGCCTGCCCTAGAATTGCTGAACCAGCAGTTGCCAGTTTCAGCATTTGGGGCCAGTAGCACCAGGAGAAAGAGGAAGATTGTCTAGAGACCAGCAGATTGCAGTCAGCAAGTATCCAGACACACATACCAAGACAGGGTCACACCCTCCACCCAGGACCCTGGGGACAGTCAAACACATGTGCTAATCAAGCACATCAGAAAATACCAAACAAATCTTTGAGCTGTCTGGTCATCCTGCTGTGGTGCAGGTGGAAATGTTTGTCAGAAAGGGAATGAATGACAACAAAGAAAGAACTCTGGACCACAGCTACTTTGGGACAATCCAGGAGGACAGTCCCAGATTTTGCTACTTAGGTTTCACCAAGCTAGAAACCCCTACATTTCTCCTCTTGGAAGACAAAGGCAGATCCCACCCATTTCCTTGTCTTACCATATCCTATATTCCTCTTCTACTGCAGAACTGACTAGACTCTGTCCCAGGATAAGCCAGGGACACAAAATTCTCTTCCCTCATATACCCCAGAGCCATTATAGCAAAGAAGCAAGGGGAGGGAAAGGCAATCTGAAAGAGTGAGGTTTTAAAAGTTTTATAATTAACTTTACGGAGATATTATTTACACACAATAAAGCCACAGATATTAAGTACATAGTTTGAATTTTGACAAAGGTACTCACAAAACCAATACATACCCCAGTGAAGATACAGAATACTTCTATCACCACAGACATTCACTTAGTCCTGAGGAGTGAGCATTTTTATCTAAAAATATTGTATCCTAAAAACACACAAATGATCAGATCAAAACAAACTTAATTTTTTTTTTTCTGGCACATCCACAGTGTCAGAGCTAAGGAAGAAAATCAAACTAATTATAGACAAAACAAAGTAGCTACATTTTATCTGTGTATCTCAATTTTAGTGGGAGCTAGCTTTGTGTCCTTGCTATGCTTGAGAAATTGAAGAGTTTGATGTTGGAAATTAAGGGAATTACAGATGGACTAGAACTGGGGAGAAGAGACTATTTAGATGAAGAGGTAGGCATAAAAAGGCTGGTATACCCATATCCATTGCAGCATTATTCAATAGCTAAAAAGTCTGGGGCGCCTGGGTGGCTCAGTTGGTTGAGCGTCCGACTTCAGCTCAGGTCTGTGGGTTCGAGCCCCGCATTGGGCTTTGCACTAATAGCTTGGAACCTGAGCCTGCTTCGGATCCTGTGTCTCCCTCTTTCTCTGCCCTTCCCCCGCTCACACTCTGTCTCTTTCTCTCTCAAAATAAATAAACATAATAATAACAACAACAACAAAAGGATAAAAAGTGGATGAAACCCTAGCATCCATCAATGGGTAAATCAATCAAATAAACACACACACACACACACACACACACACACACACACACACATATATATATACAGACACACACACATAAAATGGAATATATATATTCCATACATATGTATATACATATATATTTCATATAATATACATATATACAAAATAGAATATTGTAATAGAAATATTGGAATACTGGAATAATTCAGTATTTTTCAGCCTTAAAAAGGAAGGAAATTCTGACACATGCTATAACATGGGTGAATGCAGAGAATATTACTCTAAAGGAAACAAGCCCATCACAAGAAGAAATACTGTATGACTCCGCTTGTGTAAGGTACCTAGAGTGGTCAGATTCGTAGAGACAGAAAATAGAATGCTGCCTGCCTGGGGGAAGTGGGAACGGGGCATTGTGTGATGGGCATAGAGTTTTTGCAAGATGGAAAGGGTTCTGGAGATGGATGGAGGTGATGGTTGCACAACACTGTGAGCGTATTTCATGCCATGAAACCGTACACTTAAAAATGGTTAAGACGATAAGTTTTATGTTATGTCTACCACAATTAAAAAAAAAAAAAGGTGGTTGATGAGAGAGAAGTAACATCTGACTCCAAAGCCAGTGCTTTACCACGACATATACACCCTTCACTAGGCCAAAGGGTACCAATCCATTTCATCTCCTTTCAATCAGGAGCATAACTGTGGGCCTCAAGGCCTCCCTCCCATGATCCCCCGCCCCCAGAGAGGTGTGTCTGTGGCATGCACGCACAGGACCATGCACTCACGTGGAGCACATATCTCTAGCATTCTCCTTAGTGCAACTCAAGGGGGTAACTAGCATGTGGACTTGTGGCAATGAGCGAATCAATAAGCATGGACTCAGCGCTCTTTGTGATGGCACCGAATTAAGCTCAGTGGAAAATGTCCATAAGTTAGCATTCTTCATAGATTTGCTAGATGACTTCCATGTTTAGGTGCTGGGTTAGGAGGTGTGTGTGTGTGTGCGTGTGTGTGTATGTTGGGGGACTGAAGAGGAAGACCTACCTGATGCCCTTAAGGAGGTTATGCTACTCCTGATGCCCTAAGAAGTTATGCTACCCCTACTACTAGAGGTTAGGGGAGGTTAGTTTGTATGCAAATAACTAAAGAACAAAGTTCAAAGTTGTAAGTGGCACAGTAGAGGCATAGATAGTTAGGAGGAGGGCAACTGGAGAAGGAAATATATCTACACTGATCTTAGCCTCATGGTTGGCAGTTTTGCAGAAATAATTTCGTGTGGTTCTCCAAGCAACTTTGAGATGGATATCATTGAAGTTTAGAGACAGCCCTCCCCAGATCACATAGACAGGAAGTGACAGGGCTAGGATGCAAATCCAGTCTTTCTGACTCAAAAGTCAATGTTTTATTTGCTTTACCAGTAGATGAAGGAACCTGACCCAGAGGCATTCCAAGATATTTCAAGGGTATATGGATGAAGAGGGTTTTAAGGGTATGATCAATTTTGTTTTCCAAAAATAGCTTAAATGATATTTCCCACCCACACTCTGTTCTGGAATCCTGCATACCCAAACAAGAAGAAGAAGGAGTCTGTGTCTTGTCCCTTGAACTGGGGTAGGCTTTGTGAACATCTCAACTAATAGAGCTGGCAAAAGTAAAGCTGCATGACTTCTGAGGCTAGGTCCACCTGCTCTCTCACTCAGGATACTTGATTTTAGAATCCAGCCACCATGCTGTGAGAAATCTCAGACCTCAAGGAGAGACCCACATACAAAGGAACTGTGCTGGGGACGCCAAGACCACCCACCCCCGGGTTTGATGATTCAACTATGAGGTCTCACAGGACTCATCATATGGTTGTACTCATGGCCCAGATTTACTATAGTAGAAGGGTACATTGTAAAACCAGCAAAAGGAAAAGGTACATAGGGCAAAGTCAGGAGGAAACATGGTGCAAACCTTCAAAGTAGAGAGAGTCACACGGGACATGCTTAATTCTTTCAGCAATGAACAGTGATGATCATGTGAAATGTCTCCAGTGCCCAGGGTTTTTATTGGGGGTTCATCATGTAGGTATTCTCTGCCTAGCAGGTACCAAGATTTTAGACCCCCAGAAGGAAAGCAGGGGTTCAGTTTAAACCACGTTGTCTGTACAGGTTAAGTACCAGAAGATACCCTTGCCAGTTAGGGTGATGAGACCCCTCCCCAAATCCAAATTTTCAAATACCAGTCAGAGCCAGCCGTATAAGTAGACCCGCCTAAGGAGAGCAGTCAGGCCTGCTGTGTCGCCTCTTTTCTGCACAGGTCCTAAAAGCCTCTGACCACCACCCTGACAGAGGTCCCAGTTGACAACCATCAACACTTGACAGCCATGTAAGGAAGTCATTTTGGAAACACATTCCCCACCCCTTGGTCAAGCCATTCCTGCTGACGCCACAGGGAACAGAGATGAGCTTTCTCTTCTGAGCCCTACCCAAGTTACATATTTGTGAGCAAAGTACATGATTGTTGTTTTAAGGTACTGAGTTTTAGGTGAGTTTTAGTTATAGTTTCTGTTATGCAGCAATAGATGTGGGACTCATCTTCCAGATTCTAATCTTCCACACGTATCTCTTCTAGAATTGATCATCCTGAGATGATCAGAAAGGCCATTCTTTCACTTTACAAATAAAGTTGTATGCGCACCCTCCATTCTTACCAGGCTGCTTTGTCCTAGATCAGTTGGAAGACTTTACTTGATAAGAGCGCAATAGTAAATATTTCAGAATTTGTGGGCCATACTATCCCTTTGTATATTCTTGTGTGTGTGTGTGTGCGTGTGTTTTACAATCCTTTAAAAAATGTAAAATCCATTATTAACTTGAGGGCTGTTCAAAAGCAGGCTAGACAGGATTTGGCTGCCCTTAGTTTGCCAGCCTCTGTCCTAGTAATTAAAAAAGCAACCCCTCCCTCCAAAAAAAACCCCAAACAAACAAACAAACAAACACACATCCCAACCCAGCAAACAAGTGAAACAAAACCTCCAGTGCAGCAAAGAAAGGTGCAATTAGAAATAATGGTGTCAGTACTGAAAATATTTGGCTAACAAAGCATTTTGCAAACCACATGTTTTTCTAATTCATTGCTTTCAACTGTATTGAAGAAGGACCTAATGAGATTTTTAGCTGGTAGATCATTAAGAATAATTTTAGATGTTATTCACTCTATCATTGTTGGTCTATAACCTGGAAGGCATTCAGAGAATTAAGTAAAATTGAAGTTACAAAATTCATTCCATTTTTCACCTACTTCTTCATGTCAACAATATTCTTTGGTGCATATATCTTTAAAAAATAGAAATAGGAATAGAATTCATATAGAAGCTTGTATCATTCTGCAATAACGAATGTTAATGAAAAAATACAAGAACTAATTGAAAAAAAGACAGCCCATCTAATTAAGAGATACATGTCCAATACATTTCATCTTTAAGAAATATACATACATTCAGCTGTATACTAATAATTGTGATACTAACTAATCCAAAGTAAACATTTCAAACACTCAGCCTACTAGTTATAGGAAAATGAAATAAATTTCAATTTCAACTTCTATACATGTATTTATGGCAGGGATATATGAAAAAATAATCTATAAAATAACCTTAAGAATAAATATTAGCATAGCATATTTTTTAAGAATAAATATTAGCGTTAGCATAAAATTCAATGGAGGAGTTAGAAAAATGGATGATGGTGGCTCTCAATTGCTGTGGTATTTAGATTTCGCTGGATGCATTTAAAAGAGCAAGAGGACAGTTTTATTTTTAAATGTCAATAGTCACAATACACCAGGTCAGCAGTTCTCACAGTGTGGTTTCTGAGCCAGCAGCATTGGGATCACCTGTGAACTTTACAGATTCTCAGGTGGCCCCAGACCCACCAAATCAGAGACTCTGAGAACGGGCCCAGCAAGCTGTGTTTTAACTTGCCCTCCCGGTGATTCTGATGCATGCACAAATTTGAGAACCACTGCATCAGAAATGACTGTCTTTGCAGTTACTTAAGCTTATAATGAATATCTTTTTATGTCCATTTAAAATGTGTGAGGGGACACATGGTCTTACAAAAACTTATTGAGGTCTTCAGGCAAAAATGTTTGTGGACCCTCACACCGGACCACGCACCTCTTTCTATCTTTAAGCTAAAGAAGAGTTTTCTTCTGAGGAGGGAATGGCAGATCAGGACAAGCACTGGGGATGGTTTCACGTGCAAATGGGGGAGTGTTGGGACGTGAGCAGGGCGAAGAGCATGGTGGGCAGAAAGGGCAGTATGGAAAAGGCTCAGAGGTGGGGTTGCACAGGTGTAGGCTGGGCTGGAGCCCGGAGTGTGGGCAGAGAGTAGTTTGAGGTAAATCTGGAAGGACAAGATTTCAGTGATGCCAGGACTTTATTTTGAGCAGAAGATGTCGTCAGAGATACAATTTGTTGGAACAAGTCTGGCATAGATCAGGGGGGAGAGACTGGAGGTGGTGAGGCTGGATGTAGGGCGATACCCTGGAGGCCTCACCCCAGGGGGTTGCCATCCTCTCTTATCTGGACCGGTCCCTGCCCACCATCCCTGAAAAGTGCTGGTGATGCCCATCCAGGGTATAGTAGGAGATATATTTGGTCTTTGTCCCTGACACAGAGCTCCTTAAACCTTTGGAATTCCCTGAGTGATAGGAGGGTCTTTTGGTATTCATAAGGGGTCCCTTTAGAGCACACTTGAGTTTATGCTAATGCAGTGATTTATATAGCTTCAGGATGCATCTGGTCGCCAGAAAGACCCAACTGATCAGAAGGTTGGAATTTTCAGCCCCACAAGCCAACCTCAGGGGGCTGCCGATTAAGTTCTACAAAAACCCTTGAGCAAGAAGATTTGATGAGCTTCTGGGTTGGTGCATGCTTTCAAGTGCTGGGAAGGTGGTACACCCGAGTTCCATGGGGATAGAAACTCCTGTGTGGAAACCCTGCTGGACTTTGCCCTATGTTCCTCCTCATCTGTATCCCTTACAATATCCTTTATGATGGACTGGCAGAGGTAAGTAACTGTATCTCTGAGTTCTAGGAAGTGCTGCAGGAAATTAATCAAACCTGAGGAGGGGGTCATGGGAACCTTTGACTTATAGCCAGCTGCTCAGAGCACACTCATTTGGACTTGTAATTGGTGTCTGAAATGGGGACTGTGGGACTTTAGCACTTAACTTGTGTGATCTGAGGCTATTTGCAGTAGTGTCATAACTGAGTTAAATTTGTAGGACACCCACTCAATGTCCACTGAGAAATAGAGAATTGCTTGGTGGTGTTGGAAAACATTCCAGACCACCCAACCCAGGGCAAACCCTAGGAACAGAGAGAGTCATGTTGCTGCTCTGAGGAGGCTATGGTCCATCTGTCGCTTTGGGCTCTGGCTTGGTCCTACGTTTGAAATCCTTGCCTTTTCTTAAGCAGAGATCATGCCCACCTCCTGAGATCAATGAGATGTCTGCAAAATGCCAGGAGTTGTTCAGGCAGAAGGAATTCACAAACTCCTGGAGCACATAATCATTATCTTTGTTTTCATTTAACCAAGGACTCACCAGGGAGAAAAGGCATTACATCATCAAAGCAATCTCTCATTGGCTGTCCATTCCCCAAGGGGAGGGTTTTCTTTCCAGTGGCTTGGTTCTCGTAAGTATTACTTGCAGCATAGAGGCCTGTCCTGTCACTTCCGTTTCCAGATTCAATGCCTCTGATATCATTAGATTACGGCGGCAAGAGAGCGAGATGACACAATGATGGTACATTTTAGTTGATAGAACCAGGCACCTTGGCGTAAGTGGCTCTGAGCCTCATGCTGTCCCCTTTAAGGTTGCTTCAGATTTTGCATTACTACATTAATTCATCATGCAATATGCATGAGTGATAGGGATAATGAAATGGTGACACCCGCTCTTCTGTTTAGTGTCCTATAAAATGGGATGCAAATGAATGGTTCTGTCGGTGCATTTCATTGAAAAGCTTCGATTTACAGTTCCTGCAAGGATGGCTGTCCCGGTGCTTATGACATTCTGAGGCCATCTCGGTTTTCATTATCTGTCTCATTTCTTGAAGGTTAATAATTTAACTGATTTTTTAAAATAAGCCTTATACAATTATGTTGAAAAAAAGGAGGAAATTGTCACAATTTCTTTTCTCCAGACTTGAATTTGATGTTTCTTTTGGATGAGAAGAAAAGTTAAAATGAATACCTCACTTTTTGGGGCATTTTTTTTTTTATGTTATAAAGCAACATAATTCTAAAGTGAAATTTCACTTAACCCATCAAACAGTTCCAATCATTTGATGAAAAAAAATGTAAAGAATAAGATTTCAAAGGGATGTTATTTAAAAACAGCCACTGTGGGGGAACACAGCCACTGGGCATGTACTATAATAAAACGTTACAAGAAAAAAGTTTATTTATTTATTTATTTATTTATTTATTTAGAGAGCGAGCATGAGTGAGTGTGCGTGAGCAGGGGAGGGGTAGAGAAAGAGGGAGAGAGAGCATCCCAAGCAGGCTGCATGCTGTCAGCACAGAGCCCCACTTGGGGCTTGATCTCATGAACTGTGAGATCATGACCTGAGCTGAAATCAAGAGACAGGTGCTCAACTGATTGAGCTACCCAGGCATCCCTGTAATAAAACTTTTAATGACCATTTTTATTTTTCATATCTGAGTACATCTTTAGTGAAGTTACTTGGCGATGAACAAAACCAGAGCGATGACCTGGTAGACAAAACTCCTTGGTTTCTGAAATAAAGGTAGCATCCTCTGGTGATTTAGAATCTTGCTCAGGAACTTGCTGCTTCCTCTAAGTGGCTTCACCCACACCTACCCCCATCCCCTGCTTCCTACACATGCCTCTCCCAGAGTTGCATTTCCAGCAATTCATGGGTCCAGACCTGGGACACAGGGAGGCTTCTCAGCATCACAGCACCCAGGAGGACCTGACCCAGCCTGTGTTTTCTTCCCTGCAAGTACACAAGTCTTTCTGGGACACAGACCAAATTTACTGCAATGACGTCCAAAGGAACCCATTAATAAAATTGTGTTTTGTGAAGGGCTTTTATGTTTTCAGAGAAGGTTTGGGGTGATATTTTTACATCTGAAGTTCAGCACTAACATGGCATTGTAGCTCAAAGCTCAGGCTTTGGAATTACACTGGCTTGGGTTCCCGGATTCAGCACTTACTGGCTGTGTGGCCTTGTTAATAAAAACTTCCTGAGCCTCAATTTGCTTTTCTGTAAAATTGGGATACTAAATCTATGTCAAAAGCTTTGTGTATGGATTAAGTAAGAAAAAAAGGGGAGCACCTGGTGGCTCAGCCAGTTGAGCGTCTGACTCTTGATTTCAGCTCAGGTCATGATCGTGGGGTCATGGGATTAAGCCCCATGTAGGGCTCCGTGCTAGGCACGTTGCCTGCTTAAGATTCTCTCTCTCTCTCCTGCCTCTGTCCCTCTCCCCTGCTTGTGCTCTCTCTCTCTCTCTCTAAAAAGAAAAAAAAAACATGGATGCCTGGGTGGCTCAGTTGGTTAAGGGTCCAACTTCGACTCAAGTCATGATCTCGTGGTTTGTGGGTTCGAGCCCTGTGTCAGGCTCTGTGCTGACAGATCAAAGTCTGGAGCCTGCTTCGGATTCTGTGTCTTCCTCTCTCTCTGCCCTTCCCCTGCTCACATTCTGTCTGTCTGTCTGTCTCTCTCTTAAAAATAAACATAAAAAAATTTAAATATATATATATATATATATATATAAGAAATGAATATATGTATTCTTATATATAAATATATATTTTTATATAAGTAAGAATATATATATATATATATAATGTGTAACACAGTGGCTAACACATAATAAAAATCAAAGACATTAAAAATCTTCTTATGAACACTGCTATTATAAATTTGATTCATTGTTGAAAGTTCCAGATTACTGAATCCTTTTCTATAAGATAACCCAAGAGTGAATCTGAGAGAACAGGGGAAGAGGAAAAAAATATTTTAGTCTCCACTTCAGGAGTCCCTCTTTACTTGGGTTGTGGGAGGGTAGGTCAAGGCTGAAATAGTTACACTGGTTTCCAGCTCCACCATGGGCAAGCTGAGGGTTTCTGTCAGGTATGAGCGTCTGGAGGCTTGCATGGGAGGGGTGGAACCCTCTTCCAAAGGGTTCTAACCACTGCTCTTATTTTCCCTGTGGTTTGTGTCTTTTGTTGGAATTGGAAACAGTCTACTGGCCTATCATTTTAGAAGACAGATCATTTCCAATTAAAAAAAAAATCTCTGTAGGGAAGTGCCTCAGTTGGAGATAGAGTGGAGATTCAGATGGTTCTGGAAAGTAAAATTAGGTGACAGCCTCTTCTTCAATCGATTTATTCATGACTATAATCTCCCTCCCTTACCTGCAGGGAAAACTTTCCAAGGCCACCAGTGGATGACTGAAACCACACTGGTACTGAGCCCTATATACGCTATGATTTTCCCTATGCATATGAAAGGGTTCAGGACAAGCACCCCTGCTCCCCGAATGTGCCACTTCGGCATGTGGATTATTTCAAAGACAAAGCTTATTTCTCAGACAAAAGAATAAGTGAGTGAAAGTCCCTGAGGTAGAAGCATGTGTGGTATGGACAAAGAAGAGTGAAGGGTCCATAGTGGCCGGATCAGAGGCAGTAAAGGGGAAATAGCTTAAGATGAGGTTAGAGACACAAGAGGCCAGCCAATGTCATGAAGGCCATGGCAACCCATTTTTAGTAACACTTTGGCTTTTATTCTGAGACGGTAGCTAGAGGAAAGACGTTCTGATTTCTGTGTTGAAAGGAAAACCGAGGGGGGTCAAAGGCAGAGCCAGGGAGACTGGTGAGATTGCAGTCTTCCAGGTAAGACATGCTGAGACCTCAAGCCAAGTAGATAGCAATGGAGGGAGTAAGAAGTTGTCAGATTCTGGGTGCACTTTGAAAATAGGATGTTTTCTGTGTCAGTCTACCAATAACCAACGTGGTGGTTGGAGCAGTCCTTGCGGTTCCTATTATTATGGCAAGACATCCTTCAGCAATAACCATGAGGAAACTGAAAAAATTAAGGTTAATTTATTACTTACAGGACCTGATAATTGCACAGCACACTTGAGGCCACACAGCAAGGTCACTGGTGAAAAGGCATAGGCCTGGAGTTCTGGTTTTACTGGGGTTGAGGCTGGGGACCTAGGGTTTTATCACATTCATGTTTCATGGGTAAATTTAAAAGTTAAGAGCAGGAATTTAAAATGTGGGAAGAGAAAAAACAAGTGGTCCAAATGGTCAGATATTGAAATCAACCAAGACCTCCAAAAAAAAGATCCTCAAGGTGGGACGGTGGCCAGGCTCTTTATCTGGTCCTGTGGCTGGGAATGTGTTTTTTGTGGTTTTTGAGATACCTATCTTTGAAGTGATGTCTTTTTGAAGTGGATGCCTCAGTAATCAAAGCTTTAAGTCCGGCACTCGTGTGAAGAAGGAGGAGGAGGACGAGGAGGAGGAAGAGGAGAAGAAGGAGAGGAGGAGGAGGGGAAGAAGAAGGAGAGGAGGAGAAAAAAGAAGAGGAAGAAGAAGAAGAAGAAGAAGAAGAAGAAGAAGAAGAAGAAGAAGAAGAAGGCGGCAAGGGGGAGGAGGAGGAGGAAAAGGAGAAAAAGAAAAAAAAGTCCACTGTCAGGGTTTAAGAGATCTGCTCTGAGACTGGCCATGAGAGAGAAAGGTTAAAGATGACTGTATTAGTTTCCTGTAGCTGCTGTAACACAGCATCACAAATTTGGAGGCTTAAAATGACAGAAATTTCTTCTCTCACAGTTCTGGAAGCCAGAAGGTCTGAAACAAAGGAGCTGGCAGGGCTTCCTTATCTCCAGGAGCTCCAGGGGATATTCTGTTCCTTAACCTCTTCAGCTTCTGGGGGAGGGCGGGTTCCAGGCACCCCTTGGCTTGTGACTGCAAGACTTGTGTCTCTTCTTCCTTCCTCACACGGTCTTCACCTCTGTGTCTATGTCATCCCTTCTTTCATCTCAGGACACTTGTCATTGGATTCAGGACCCACCCAGATATTCAATGTACATCTGCAACTTAAGTACATCTGCAAAGATCCTCAACTTAAGTACATCTGCAAAGACCTTCTTCCCAAACGAGGTCACATTCACAGGTACTGGGGGTTAGGACGTGGACACATCTTTTTGGGAGCCACCATTCAACTCACTGCAATGACTCTTAAGTTATTTCAGCCTGAGCAACTGCAAGGATGAACTCGCCATCAACTGAGATGGGGAAGAATGTGGGCTGAACAGATTCGGGAGAGGAATCCAGGACCTCAGGGTCAGACGCGTCAGATGGCTGTTTCACATTCAGTGGAGATGTTGAGCAGGCTGGGTGAATGAGCCCAGAGCTCAGGGCAATGTATGGGCTGAGTTATAAATACAGAAGTACCAGGATGTGGATAGCATTGAAAGCCATGAGACCCATGTCATCAACCAGGGGAGGAGTGCAGATAGACAGTGAAGCATGGGAGTATCCAGAGGACCTGAGGGACTGAGAGGAGCAGCCAAGGAGGGGGAGGAGGAACAGGAAAGGGTGAGGTCCTAGAAGCCAAATGAAGAAATAATCAGATCCTTACCGTGACTGTGGCATCACAGTTGCAATTTCTCAGACCTGGCTTTTCAGGTACAAGTTGAAATTTCCTCTGTGAATTTCCTGTAATAAGATTTTGCAACTTCATGTAACTCCTCATTCACGATGTGGGAAAGCCAAGAGGCATCTGCGTGAAATCATCTCAAATGCCCTAAAGTTATCTTATAATGAAGTGTTTTTTCAAAGCGTTTTTGTCATTATGTTCATCAGCAAAGCCTTTTTGTTGGGTTGGTGTTTAGAGCACTTGACTCTGAAAGAAACGCACATGACTCATCCCCATGCAGGGTCAGGAGAGATGCCAAGACTGAGTCTGGAGCTATTAAATTTTCCCAATTTTAGGTTCCTGAGATAAAGGCCTTGTTGTCCATAATAGCACAGGTGGCTGTGTGAGGAAAATCTCTTAGAGAAACTTTTTAAAAAGATTCTACTGCTGCCGAATAATGCAGCCAATTCAGGAACCAAGGCAACAATTAGACAAGTTTAAAACTCCCTACATTCCACAGGCTCAACTGAAAGCCTGTCCCACATTGCCAAACATCCGGTTAAATCGATCAGTGCAGTGACACATCCCAAACAAGTGGTTTGCCATCCAGTGGGGGAAAGCAGCGTGGGGTGATTGACTGGATTTCCCACCAAGCAGGCATCTGGAAGATACAGATGAAATCTTGAGCAGTTTTTGTTTTTTTAATGAATGATAATGAGTGGTTAAATTAGAGAATTGAGTACTAAATCCTAAAGAATACATCTTGTGGAAATGGATCTGTGTATCGGTAGCCAAAATATCTCGGGTTTCACTAGCCTGTGACCACAAATGGGATTTCATATATATTAATACCTAAATCTCCATGACTCACAGCCTTCATTAGTTTGACATTAAGATTCCCCTCACTTGGGAGCTTCTGGGTGGCTCAGTCGGTTAAGCGTCTGATGTCGGCTCAGGTCATGATCTCATGGTTCATGAGTTCAAACCCCGGGTCAGGCTCCGTGCCGACAGCTCAGAGCCTGGAGCCTGCTTCGGATTCTGTGTCTCCCTCTCTCTCTCTCTGTCCCTCCCTCCCCTGTGCTCTGTCTCTTTCTTTCTCTCAAAAATAAATAAAACATTAAATTAAGAAAACGGTTCCCCTCACTTGAGTGTATTTGGGGATCTCCGGTGTGTATATTTATAGTGTCCTTAAAGTTGGAAGCTTGCTGAGAGGAGACCTCAGCCCTGACCCCAGAGAAACTCCTCCAAGCTGGTGGCCACTCTGTCCCAGATGGGGGCCTGAAGCTCCAAGTGGGAGAAAAGCCTCATGGCTCTGGTGAAGCAAGAACATTCCCTGCTTATGCTCAGAGGGTTGACAACACAAGGGTCCTTGAGCCTCAGAGTGCCACAAGCCTTAGTCACAGGCCCTTTCAATTCAGGCACAAAGCCCTCTTCTCCCCTGGGCATGAAGTCAGTTCTGCCTGGGTGAGAGGCAGTTCCGAAAACAGCCCTTTTCGTTGAGTCTGCCTCACTGGCGACACGCTCCCATTCTCCCCACGGGTGGGGACAGCAGCACAGTGGTCTCCCTTTTCTGTGGTCTCAGTTACCTGGGGGGGCAGTCCAGAAGCACGTGATCCTCCTTCTGAAGTGTCATCAGAAGGTCAATAGTAGCCGAACGCTACATCACAATGTCTGTGTCATTCACCTTATTTCATCTCAGCACGAGGCATTTTATCGTCTCACATCATCACAAGAAGGGTGAGTAAGCACAATAAGATTTTTAAAAATTTATTTATTTATTTTTGAGAGAGAGAGAGAGAAGAAGAGTGAGTGGGGGAGGAGCAGAGAGAGAGGGAGAGAGAGAGAATCCCAAGCAGGCTCCATACTGTCAGTGCAGAGCCCGATGTGGGGCTCAAACCCACAAGCTATGAGATCATGATCCGAGCTGAAGTCAGACGCTTAACCCCCTGAGCCACCCAGGCGTATGATAAGATACCTGAAACATCTGAGATATGTTGTATGATAAGATATTCTGAGAGAGACCACAGTCACATAACTTTTATTACAATATATTGTTATATTTGTTCTATTTTATTATTAGTTATTGTTGCTAATCTCTTACTGTGCCTAATTTATAAATTAAACTTTATTTATCATGGGTATGTATGTGTCAGGGAGCAAGAACTCCTGTCCCCTCGAAGGTCCTTCTAGCTGGACAAAGAATGAAATTGCCATGAGACAGATTAGCAGGAGAAAATCAAATTTAACAGTGTACGTACAGGAAAACTACACAGACATGGCAATTCCAAAGATGGGCAAAATGAGATATACATGCCATTGTGAAGCAAGGAGACGGGGCTGGGGGTCTGGGACTTCAGAGGAAAGGAAGGAGCTTCACGGGACAATAAGAAGAGAGAATGTTTGGCAATTAGACATTTGCTCTGCCATACAGATGGGTCATTCAGATAAAATTTATCTGTACTAGTAACCCTTATTCTTTTTTTTTTTTATTTAAAAAAAAATTTTTTTTCAACGTTTTTTATTTATTTTTGGGACAGAGAGAGACAGAGCATGAACGGGGGAGGGGCAGAGAGAGAGGGAGACACAGAATCGGAAACAGGCTCCAGGCTCCGAGCCATCAGCCCAGAGCCATCAGCCCAGAGCCATCAGCCCAGAGCCTGACGCGGGGTTCGAACTCACGGACCGCGAGATCGTGACCTGGCTGAAGTCGGACGCTTAACCGACTGCGCCACCCAGGCGCCCCTAGTAACCCTTATTCTGAGAAAGACCCCCCAGTTTGGATTCTTCTGTGTGGTTAAGGGAGGGACAAAAGTTCCCCTTGAGCCTGTAGGCTCAAGGTATCTTCCAGATACCTACATGGCTAACTCCCTTATCTCATGCAAGTCTTACACATCATCTTCTTAGCGAGATCTTCTCTGACAACCCTATTTAAAATTACAACCGTTATACATGTTTCATCCTCCTCCATAGCTCTTATTGCCATCTAAATACCATGTATCTTACTCGTTTGTTTGCTTGTTTGTTTATTTATTTATTTATTTACTCATTTATCATTTTTCTTCACCTGCTGGAAGGCAAGATATCTACAGATAGGGAATTTGGGGGAAGTTTTTGTTTACTGCTGTAACTCCAGCTTCTACAACAAGTCTCAGTGCATAGTTAGTACTTGATAAATATTTGTTTAATGAATAATTGAAAATCAGAAAGCCTCCATGCAGTGGTCTACAGGAATAAAAGCAACAAGATGGCACATCCTTGTTATCTTATGTTCCCACTCATCTTCTGGAGACCAGGAAAGGGAAGAGAATTCTATGCCATCACAAGATGTACTTTTAAGAAATTCATTTATTTATTGTAGGGGCGCTGGGGTGGCTCAGTTGGTTAAGCCTCTGAGTTCGGCTCAGGTCATGATCTTGCAGTTTGTGGGTTGGAGCCCTGCATCGGGCTCCACGCTGACGCCTCAGAGCCTGGAGCCTGCTTTGGATTCTGTGTCTCCTTCTCTCTCTGCCCCTCCCCAACTTGTGCGCGCGCGCGCTCTCTCTCTCTCTCTCTCTCAAAAATAAATAAAAACATAAAAGAAAAGAAGTTTATTTATTTATTTTAAATGTTTAATTGTGGTAAAATACACAAATTACCATCCTAACCATTAAAAAAATTTTTTTTAAATGTTTATTTATTTTTGAGAGAGAGACAGAATGTGAGAGGGAGAGGGGCAGAGAGGGAGACACAGAATCCGAAGTAGGCTCCAGGCTCCGGGCTGTCAGCACAGAGCCCGACGTGGGGCTGGAACTCACAAACCGTGAGATCATGACCTGAGCCAAAGTTGGACACTTAACCGACTGAGCCACCCAGGTGCCCCTAACCATTTTTAAGTGGACAGTCCAGTGGTGTTAAGTACGTTCACATGGTTGTATAACCATCACCACCATCCATCCACAGAACTCTTTTCATCTTGCAAAACTGAAATTCTATACTCATTAAACAATAACTTGACATTCTTCCCCCTGAACCCCTACAACCAACCATCCTACTTTCTCTCTTGATGATTTTGACTACTCTATGTACCTCTCGTGAGTGGAATCATATGGTATTTATTTGCGACTGGTTTATTTCACTTAGCATTACCTCCTTGGCATTCATCCATATTGTGGATGTGTCTGAATTTTATTCCTTTCTCAGTTGAAAAGCTGTGCTCTCCAGTAGCACCGCTATTCCACCTGGGCTCCCCTGGAGTGATCCAACCCCTTCGCCACATTCACTGAGGGTCCAGCATAGGACAAATAACCAAACTTGATTCCAGGGTGAAGCCATGACGTGGAAAACCATATATCACACGGTTTCCTGCGAGTTCTGTTTCCCAGGATGTCAACCAGCTTCTGCTGGGACCACTGTTGAGGTGACAGAGGGAACTGGGCAGGGTTTTAGGCTGGAGAAAACCCTTTTCCTGCCACAGCATCCTTTCCAGTACCCACACACTCATCCCCACGTGATCTGTTTAAGGGATTTTGCCCCCATTTTAGTGGATGTAAGTTAACTCATCATTTCATGAAATAATCTCTATAAACTCTGAGAATTAACTCAGATGGCAGGCAGTCTGACCAGAATTAAAGGACTTTTGAGGTAAATGGGTGGCTCAGTCGGTTAAGCGTCTGACTTTGGCTCAGGTCATGATCTCACGGTTCGTGGGTTTGAGCCCCGTGTCGGGCTCTGTGCGGAGAGTTCAGAGCCTGGAGCCTGCTTCAGACTCTCTGTCTCTGTCTCTCTCTGCCCCTCCTCCAATCACACTCTGTCACTCTCTCTTTCTCTCAAAAATTAAAAAAAAAAAAATTAAAATAAAAAAAAGAGAAGACTTTCATAGTGACTTTCTCTCCCTGGAAGAAGTGACCCTCTGGCTTAGGCAGAGGGGGTGAAACTGGGCAAAGAGGAGCAATCCTCATTGCTGGTGGTGAGGTGCAGAGAAGGCTGTCCAATAATAATTAGGAAAAAACACATTTATATATTGTTTATGTGCCAGACGCTATTACAAGGGTTTGCAACATTGACTTATTCAGGTCTCTTAATAACTTTATTTTATGTATGTGTGTAAGAGCACTTCACATGTGGTCCTTTCAACAGAGTTTTAAGCATACAATACAGTACTCTTATCTACAGGGACAATATTGTATATCAGATATCTAGAATTTATTCAGCTTGTATAACTGAATATTTAAGTACATTGGTTACCAATTCCCCATTTGTCCCTTACCCCAACCCCGGCAACCACCATTCTATTTTCTGCTTCTATGAGTTTGACTCTTTTAGATACCTCATATAAGTGGAATTATGCAATAGTCATCCTTCTGTGACTAGCTTATTTCACTCAGCATAATACCCTCAAGGTTCACTTATGTTGCGGCTCTTTCAGGATTTCCTTCTTTTTAAAGGCTGAATAATATTCCATATATTCTTCATCCACTCATCTGTGGATGGACAGGTTGTTTCCACATCTTGGTTACTGCCATGGTGCTGGTATCTTTTCAGGGTCTTGATTCTCATTCTTTTGGATAAAAAGGCAGAAGTGGGATTGCTGGATCATATGGAAATCTATTAACAAATTTTGAGGAAACTCCATACTGTTTTCCACAGCAGCTGCACCATTTGGCATTCCCACCAATGGTGCAAAAGGGTTCCAATTTCTCTACATCCTCTCCAACACTTGTCTTTTTCTGTTTAATGTTTATTTATTTTTGAGAGAGAGAAAGAGCACAAGCAGGGCAGGGGCAGAGAGAAGAGGACAGAGTGTACAAAGCGGGCTCCGCTCTGAGAGCAGTGAGCTGGATGTGGGGCTTGAACTCGCAAACCATGAGATCATGACCCAAGTTGAGCGCCCCTCATTGAGGTTTTGATGTGCATTTCCTTGATGATTAGTGATGTTGAACATCATTAATGTACCTGTCGGCCACCTACGTGTCTTTGGGGAAATAGGTCTATTGAAGTTTTCAGCTCATTTTTAAAATTAATTAATTAATTTATTTATTTAACTTATTTTTTCAGTTTCCCACATTTGTTTATTTTATTTTTTTAAATATAATTTATTGTCAAATTGGCTAACATACAGTGTGTAAACTGTGCTCTTGGTTTTTGGGGGTAGATTCCAGTGGTTCATCATTTTTATTTTTCTAAAATGTTTATTTTTTTAAAAATGTTTATTTATTTTGAGAGAGAGAGAGAGAATGCACAAGTAGGCGAGGGACAGAGAGAGGGAGACAGAGAATCCCAAGCAGGCTCCATGCTATTAGCAGAGAGCCCCACAAGGAGCTCGAACCCATGAACCATGAGATCATGACCTGAGCCAAAATCAAGAATCAGACGCTCAACCAGCTAAGCCACCCAGGCATCCCTTTAGCTCATTTTAAAATCAAGTTCTGGTTGTTTTGCTATTGAGCTGGAAGAGTTCATGATGTGTTTTGGAAAGTAACCTCTATCAGATACATAGCTGGCAAATCTTTTTCCTATTCCATAGGTTACATTTTCATTTTGTTTATGGTTTCCTTTGCTGTGCAGAAACGTTTAGTTTGATGCAGTCTCACTTTCTAATCTTGCTTTTGTTGCCTTCCCTTTGGTTTCATATCCATGAAATCATTGCCAAGACCAATTTCACGGAGCTTGCCCCCTGTGTGATCTTCTAGGAGTTTGCAATTTCAAGTCTTATGTTTAAGTTTCATTTTGAGTTGCTATTTGGTTTAAGATACCTGCCCAACTTCATTCTTTTGCATATGATGTCCAGTTTTTCCAAAACCATTTGTTGAAGGGACTATCCTCTCCCCAATGTGTTTTCTTGGCATACTTGTTGAAGATCAGTTGACCCATACGTGCATGGACTTATTTCAGGGTTATCTATTCTGTTCTATTGATGTATGTATATTTGTCTTTTTGCTGGTACCATACTGTTTTAATCTCTGTAGCTTTGTGATATATTTTGAAACCAGGAAGTGTGATGCATCTAGCTTTATTCTTCTTTTTCAAGATTATTTTGGCTACATTGGGTTCATGGGGTTCTTTACCACCACTTTACAAATAAGGAGTATGAAGAGCAGGAGGTAAAGTGACTTTCTCAAGGGTGCAGAACTAGTAAATAGCAATATTTAGATTCAGACCCAGGGAGTCTGATTTCGAAATTTATACTCAACTATTATACTCTATTGCCTCTCAAGTCTTTCCATCACTTCATCTCTGTGCTCCATCCCAATATATATATTTTTCTTAATTTAGTTCTTTATAGAAAAAGCAAACTGTAAAATCTCACCAACTGCAGAATCATCTTGCAAACAATAACATCTTCTAGAAAGCAGTTGCGTCATGAGGCTTACTCTTGGCCCTTTGTAAGAAGCTAATTAGAAATGTCAGTGTCTCTTGGGTATGTACAGGTATATAGAGCTGTGAGCAAATAGGAGACTGAAACTATGAATATATAAAACAAAGTCAGAGAGTGATTGTTTACATTATAAAAGGATTCTTTAATTTAGAAAAGAAACCAGTATTGAATGCCTATAAATAGCATCTTCCTAGTGCAAATGAGTGCTTGTTTGTTTGACTAAATGGTTGGGGTCAGAAAAGCCTCAAACTAAAATGGCATTAGGTCCATGGAATTCTTTGAAGATCAGTCAAAAATGGTGGTAACTTATTGTTACAATGATTATATAATTGGTAAGAAAAGAAAGTTTATTTATTCCCTCCTCTCAAATCATCGCAAAATGACGCTTTGGAACACTTATCTTTGACACGACGCTAAGCATACTCGTACACGCAGTTGCCGAATGAAACAGTCTGGCATCGCAACTCACACAGAATTAAAACCGGAAGAGAGTGTAGCTGTCAGCTTTTTCATCAGCTCACGAGGGAAAGCAAGTCTGTTTACAGACAGGCAGCCAGACCCATAACTTCTTATTGACAAACAGCACACACCCAGTCTTTTTATGTATGTGGTTTGTTAAAAAATAACTTATTTTCTCTCACAATGAAGATTTAAGGGCTTTGGAAAGCACTACGCCTTAGTGATTGTAAGCAGCTGCTTACAAAACACAGGCTTTCCAAATGCTAATTAGATTTGACCATAAAAACCACTGCTATTTGAGGAGAAAGTGTTGCAGTAAACATAACCTGAAATTTTGTTATTTCACAGGAAAATCTTAGTATTCAAAACACTCAAAAGGACATCTGCAAAGACTTCGGAGGTTATATGCTTTTTGCAACTTTTTTTGATTTTATGGCTAAATACACCATTCTGCTAGATTTCTTTTAACTGTAAAGACAAAATTCAATTTCTCCATCATGAGAAAATCCCATACGGCAGCAGGGAACCCGATTTGTGTCAATCTGGACAGACTTAGAACAAGAGACAATTCATTTCTGACACCAGAGGGCACCAAAGCTCAAGTTGCTAGGAAAACTGCAAGGCCAGCGTCCGAGTCAGGAACCCCTGCAAGGTCATTCTTGTGGCCTTCAGATGAGACCTTCCCTAATGATTTCAGAGGACCAAGAATGTCTCCTAAAAGGAATAACTTTCCAACTTGTTTTTTTTTTTTTTTTTAAGCTCAGTCTACTATTTAACACTTCCCTGGCCAGGGAATTCTCAGTACCATTTGTTCATCCAGCTCATAGATACTTATCGAGCACCTAGTAGGCACCGGGCCCTGGGGAAGCAGTGGCAGACAAGAATGGCAAAGTCCCTGCCCTCATAAACTTGCAGTCCACGGGGGAAGACTGGCTTCAAACAAACCCTCACAACAGAGTGTGCTGTGCGTTATGAGAAGGGCAGACGGGGGCCATGGGAGGCATGAGCAGGGGCCTAACCTCGACTGAGAGGTCATAGACACGTACTGGTTTTCCGATCACAACTGCATTGGTTAACACAGCAAAAAGTTATTGTCTCACAGTTCTGGAAGCCAGAAGTTGAAACCAGGTGTTGGGTGGGCCATTCTTCCTTCCAAGGGACTAGGGAAGAATCCGTTCCTTATCTCTCCCTCATCCGGTAACTGCAGGCACTCCTTGATTTGTGGCTGCATTACCCCAGGCTCTGCCTCTGTGGCCATGTTACCTTCTCCTCCTCCCTGTGTGTCTTCTTCCTCATGTGTCTACATTATAAGGATACGATTGATTGCATTTGGGGAATGTTATGGATTGAATTGTGTGTCTCCTGCCCTCCCCCTGCATGAATCCCTGTTGAAACCCTAACCCCTAATGTGACCATATTTAGAGATAGAGCTTTGAAGATGATTAAGATTAAACAACATTTAAGGGTAGTTCCCAGTTCCAAAAGAACTGGTGTTTTTATTTATTTATCATTTTTTTAATGTTTACTTATTTTTGAGAGAGTGAGAGACGAGAGGGGGAGGGGCAGAGAGAGGGAGACACAGAATCCAAAGCAGGCTCCGCTGTCAGCACAGAGCCCAACACGGGACTCGAACCCACAGACAGCAAGATCATGACCTGAGCTGAAGTCAGACGCTTAACCAACTGAGCCACCCAGATGCCCCAAGAACTGGTGTTTGTAAAAGAAGGTGAAAAGATACCAGAGCCTCTCCCTCCCTCTCTCTCTCTCTCTGTAAGGAAAGACCTTGTGAGGACACAGCAAGAAAGTGGCCACCTGCAAGCCAGGAAGAGAGGGTTTGTTAGAAACCAACCCGCCAGCACCTTGCTCTTCGGACTTCCAGCTGCCAGAACTGTGAGAAAATAAATTTCTGTTATTTAAACCACCCATCTGTGGAATTTTGTTATGGCGGCCCGAGCAGGTTAATGCAAGGCCCACCTGGATAATGCAAAATAAGAGAAAGAGGCCAGCTGGAATGGGATGAGTAAGGGGGTGGATGGAGAAAATAGGTCTTCCATGGAGAGGAAGGAGACAGGTTAGAAGTGGGGACTGAGGGAGATTTTGATTTCATTTTTTAAGATAAGAGAAAAGGAGCATGTTTAAATGTTAATGTAAAGAGTCTACAGAAATGGAAAGACTGAAGATAAAAAGAAGAGCTAATCCATCCCCAAGAAGTGGTTGATGAGGGCTCCAGAGCACAGGAGGGTTGGATAGTTGAAGGTGACCTTGAGTATTGTAACCAGAGGGAAGGGGGAAGGGGGAAGAAGGTGCGTGTGAAAAGTTCACCAACTTTTCAAATGTTATAGATGTCCTTTTCCGGCAGCATCTATTTTCTCCTGGGTGAACAGGGTTGAGGGATCTGCAGAGGGTACAGGTGGGGGTTTGAAGCAGTCACCCTGGAGATCGGGAGTAAGTTGACTCAAGAAACAAGGTGGGGCTGCTGATGTCAAAGAGATGTTATCTTGGAAATATTTGAGCAGGGTAGTTGGAAAGGTAACAAGTTACTGTTCTATGTATTTTTTCAGAGGAGGACTGGGCTAGTGTGTCCATGAAGTGAGGAAGTCCGGTCATCAACGTGGATCTTGAGGTTACCTAAGATGCTGACAGCTCTTGGGATGGAGAGAAAGAACTCAAATCAGGTGCAAAGATCTTTACTGGAAGACAGAAGCCTGTGTGGCTTAAAGGCAAATGGAAGAGTCTTGGTTCCAGGAGGCTATGGTGTTCCTCTGGCTGATGGCACCAATCTAAAGATGTATTTTGTCAAATTGTGAATAAAACCAAATTCAAGTGTCTTAGCTAAAAGATTACCAAAAGTTACCTACGAACTTATCCAGTCAATGGTGCAATCAGTGAATGAAGCAGAAAAAAAAAATCTGCAAGACAGTTAATGGTTGTTTTCATAAAGACATTTTCTTTTTTTAAAAAAATTTTTTTTTCAACGTTTATTTATTTTTGGGACAGAGAGAGACAGAGCATGAATGGGAGAGGGGCAGAGAGAGGGAGACACAGAATCGGAAACAGGCTCCAGGCTCCGAGCCATCAGCCCAGAGCCTGACGCGGGGCTCGAACTCACCGACCGCGAGATCGTGACCTGGCTGAAGTCGGACGCTTAACCGACTGCACCACCCAGGCGCCCCAAAGACATTTTCTTAATAAGTGTCAATGACTTCAGTTCAAAACCAGTTTTTTACATTATAAGCTGCTTTATATTACCAGTTTCTTTCATTCTACGTGTGTTTAATCCAGAGTTGGCTAAATCTCTACTTTAAATGCCACCGTTAAGCCTCATTATTCATTTCTGTCTTAGTGGGGACGGAACACAGCTGACCGCTGTACTCATCATGGCTTTAATATCCTTATTGAAGACAGCTATTAATTTCACACACCCTGCCTTTTTCCCCCCAAGCCAAATCCTGCTTCTGTTATCCCGTTCACAGTGGATACTCCTTAATAATTTTAATGTAAGTCTTACAATCCCCCTTTTAAAAAGCAACAGCTTTGGGGCGCCTAGGTGGCTGAGTCGGTCAGGAATCCGACTTCTGCTTGGGTCATGATCTCGTGGTTTGTGTGATCGAGCCCCATGTTGGGCTCTGTGCTGACAGCTCAGAGCCTGGAGCCTGCTTTGGATTCTGTGTCTCCCTCCTGCTCTGCCCCAACCCTGCTCATGCTCTGTCCTTCTCTCTCTCTCAAAAATAATAAATAAAACTTAAGGAAAATTTAAACAGCAACAGCTTTGATAGAACCACGTATCTATTAAGAGTGTCTAAAGTCACGTCAGCACTTGAACACTGTTGATATCATGTCTAGGAAAATTTCTATTGTAACAAGGAATTTATATTCTCTTGCAGATACACTTTTTGGTATCTGTGGCAAGCCTGGGCCTCTCTTTCTCTGATCTTTAGCAGAATAAAATTAGTCCAGGATGAGTTTATTTTTACGAATATCTCTATTGGCTGGCGCCTTGCATCAGCTGCAGCCACTATATGCCATTAAGTGAGAATTTACTATGTGTCAGGCTCTGGGCTAAATGTATTATATACACTTAATTTAAACATCCCCAAACCTCCAGAAGGTAGGTGCTTTTATTATCTTCATTATGGGTGAGGACATGAGCCCAGAGTACATGCCTGATTAGTATAATCAAATGAAAAGCAGAACTTGATTCAAAGTTAGATCAGTCTAAGTCCAAAATCCTTGCTTCTAATGAACGGTTTACTACTGTGATAAGAATGCAAGGCTAATGTGTGTGTGTGTGTGTGTGTGTGTGTGTGTGTGAGAGAGAGAGAGAGAGAGAGAGAGAGAGAGAAAGAAAGAAGAAAGAAAGAAAGGAGTTTTTGGTGAGCCTTTGGGAAGGCAGGGACAGGCATAGAGAGTTGTGAATAATTTGGGAATAAGTGAGACAGAGAAGCACTACAACTAAGAAAAAAAATAAAGAAGCACAGGTATTTTATATATATATACACATGTATATAAATTAGGTGTGAGAAACTTTTGTCCTTACAAGAATATGCTTTTACACTTAAAAATTTTTTTTTATTTACACTTAAAAAATATTTTAAATTTATTTTGAGAGAGACAGAGACAGTGTGAGCAGGGGAGGGGTAAAGAAAGAGGGAGAGAGATCAAGAATCCCAAGCAGGCTCTGCACTGGGGCTTGAACTCATGAAACTGTAAGATCATGACCTGAGCCAAAACTGAGAATCGGACACTTAACCAACTGAGCCACCCAGGTGTCCCATACCCTTTTTTACTCCATGAGAATCTATAGGGATTTGAGATTTGGGACTGCCTAGAATAAATTTTTTAAACAGTATTCTAATTTTGTCTGTAATTGTCTCTTTTTCATGAGTGAATGGACTATAATTTGAAGCCCTGCCTTCCTTTAGCTTGGGAACAAAAAAGTGACTGTAAGTAAGCCAATCAGATGTTCATCTTACTTTGGAATTTGACTCTTAGATTTGCCATCCTATCCTAGTGGTAAGTCCACACCAGAATTTTCCTGCTACATGGTTGCTGTTAGCCGTTGAGTTTAAATTTGGACTCAGTTATATTCCATCGATCTATTTGTCTTCCTTCTGCCAGAACCATAGTCTTGATTATTGTTGCTTTATAATAAGTTTTTAAATTGACAAGTATGAGTCCTCTAACTTCGTCCTTATTTTTCAAGATTACTTTGGTTATTCTGGGTCCCTTGCATTTCCATGAATTTTGGGATCAGTTTGTCTATTCAGTTCATAAAAAAAAGCAACTGAGATTAAAAAAATTTTTTTTAAGTTTATTTTCTTTGAGAGAAAGCAAGTGTCAGTGGGGGAGGGGCAGAAAGAGAGAGCGAGCATCAGGAGGCTCTGTGCCTTGTAAGCATGGAGTCCCATGTGGGACTTGATCTCATGAACTGCAAGATTATGACCTGAGCTAAAATCAAGAGTCGTGGTTTAACCAACTGAGCCACTCAGGTGCCCCAGGCAACTGAGATTTTGATAGGGATTGAATTGAGTCTGTACATCATTTAGGGGAGTGTTACTATATTAACAACATTATCTTCAAATCCATGAACTCAGGAAGTTTTTCCACTTATCTAGGTGTTCTTTAATTTTTTTCAATGATGCTTTATAGTTTTCAATGTACATGTGTTGCATTTCTTTTGTTACACTTATTCCTCAATATTTAGTCTTTTGACGTGATTGTAAATGGAATTGTTTCCTTAATTTCAATTTTGGGTTGTTCTTTGTTAGTATACAGAAATACAATTGATTTTTGTATATTGACATTGTTTCTTGCAACTTTGCCAAACTCACTTTTTAGCTCTAATAGTTTTTTTGCGGGGGTGGATTTTTTAGGATTTACTGTATACAAGAAAAGAGTATGTCACCCGCAAACAGAGATAGTTTTGTTTCTTCTTTTCCAATTTTTATTTCACTTTCTTGGCTCATCGCCCTGGCTAGAACCTACAGTACAATGTTGGAAAGAAGTGGCGAGAACAGACATCCTTGTCTTCTTCCTTATCTTGGAGGGAAAGCATTAAGCTTTTTACCCCTAAGTATGATGTTAGCTGTGGGGTTTTCATAGATGCCTTTTATTAGGCCAAGGAAGTTCCCTTCTATTTCTAGTTTGTTGAGTATTTTTACCATGAAAGGAAGCTCGCATTGAATACATGAGAAAGACCTGTTTTCCATCTATCCTTTCCCCTGTATGTGGACCAGATCCACTCTTGTTAGAGCAGAGTGAAGGAAAAGCATACAGATAGGGATCCTGTTGCTAGGGCTTTGATATACATCATAGGATGTTGTATCCATTAGGGTTATCTTTGAATGTAAAAGAATACTGACTGCAGTGGCCAAGCCATATAGTGGCTCATTTTTCTGATGTAACAGTTGTGAGGTGGTCAGTCAGGGGATAGCTGCTCATGGATGTTGCCAAGGACCCAGGACCCTTCTAGATTCCTACTCCATCATCATTAGATTTGATGCTTATCTTTTGGATGGCCTCCATGACCACAACTGTGTTCCATGAAGAAAATAGAGGAAAGGGGAGAAGGGCAGCAGAAATGCATTAGGTGAGCCTGTGGTTGTTTTTATTTTAAACCTATAAAAACTTTTTTTTTTTTTAACTATGAAAGTAGAATATCTAGAAACGCTATTCAGTGAATTTCTGCTTTAATTTCATGGATCAAAATGAATCACAAGGTCATCTCTAGTTGCAAGGGAGAAATAAATATTTTTAATGACGCACATGGCTACCTGTTTAAAAATTGAGTTTCCATTGGCTAGGAAGAAGCAGAGAATGGATATTGCGCAAGGTACTAGCTTATAAGTAGAATTGCTGGGAGTTAAACACAGGTGGTTTGATTCCAAAGCCCATACGTTACATGATGGATTATGATAATCAATAGATGCATTTTCCCCTTTAATTTATTTACCCAATCAATCAATCAATCATTAGGTATGTATTTATTGGGCTTAATATTCATCACTAAGCAAAAAAGATAAACTCTCTGTCCTATTAGAGGTTTACCTTACGGTGGGAAATGGAGTTGGGGCCAAGATAATAAAACAGCCAACAATTAACATATTAAATAAGTCAATCATAAACTATGTTGGAAGGTGTTAAGTATAACACAGAAAAGGTCACAGAGCAAGGGTAATGGGGACTGGGGGACTGAAAGTGGGTGTATGTGGATAGGCTTCATTGACACTTGATCTTAGCCAAAAGGGCTGAGAAGTGATTAGGCTTCATTGAGAGGGTGGTGTTTGAGTACAAATTGAAGGAGGAAAGGGAGTTCTTTGGAATCCTATGTAATTCTCCTTTTTCTATACTTGTAAATATTTCTCAGTGAAATTTAAACCAGTCTAATATCTGCCACATCCTATCTATAGGGTGATATTGCATTTATAGCACCATCGGTAGCCTCCTTGGAATGTTCATTAAGCAGAGGACTCAAACTTAGATGTCAAGTTACTGGAAACCATAACTGATAATATACAGCTTGGTTTCAATTATTTGAACATTAGATGAAAACAGGTATGGGCAGGGGAGGAGTCAAGATGGCAGAGAAGTAGGGGGACTGGAATTTCCCTGGTTCCCTGTGTTCCCTCAAACACAGCAGTATTGGGGTCAGAACACTTGATATACCAGGAATACATGCTACAGAGTGACAGAAAAATCATCCTGGGTGGAAAGAGACAGATTGGCAGGACAGAGGTGCATGTATGTGAATTGGGAGAGATAAAACAGGCAGCATAGGCACAGAGGTGGTGGTGGTGGGGAACCTCTTCAATGAAGAAACAAAAGGAAGGGAAAGAGAGGCTGTGGAAGTATTGATTTGTAACTGGACAAGAGAAAAACCTCTCTGGACCATGGACCGGGGAATGGGAAATAGAGAGAGAGCCAGTTTCTACTTTGCCAACAGCCTTAGGAGCTAAAGATCGGAGTTATCAGAGTTGCGTGACCTTCTCTGGACCAGACCCTTGGTGTGCATGCCCCCAGTGGGGAGGGCAGCTAGCCCCGGGCTATGGTAGAGATCTTGGGGGCACACTGGGAGACAGCAGTCCTCTCCCTCCAGTACTGTGGGAAGAGGGTTTATTGCCCCCCACCCAAGGACAAAAGACCCTGAAGGTGCCAGCCAGAGGAACTTTGTCAGCTGGGAGGAGTGGCACTATTCCAGAACTGGGTTCACCCCGTGCGGGATACTTTAAGACACTGGGTTTTGAATCCCAGCTGAGGAACTAGGAGGTGCAAGAGACTGTGGAACAGGGCAAGCCGGCTGCCCTTGCTACCTGTGAGAACGGCCTGGACAGTGTGGTTTGGGACACCCAGTCCAGGGAGGAGAGATTGGGCTGTCACCAGTTTTCTCCCCATTACAAACACAGTGGGGCTGCAAGGAACAGGACAGCGGGACCCCAGTGGAGGTGTTTATATATAAACAATATATCTGGACAAGAATTTAGAATTACAGTCATAAGACTAATAGCTGGACTTGAAAAAAGCATAGAAGACTACAGAAGATATTGCTGCAGAGATCAAAGACCTAAGAAATAGTCACCATGAATTAAGAAATGTTGTCAATGAGATGCAAAATAAACTAGATACAGTGACAGCAAGGATGGGAGAAGCAGAGGAGAGAATAGGTGAAATAGAAGATAGAATTATGGAAAATGCTGAAGCTGAGAAAAAGAGGGACAGGAAATTACTAGACCATGAGGGGCAAATTAGAGACCTAAGTGATTCAATGAAATGAAATAATATCCATATCATAGGAGTTCCAGAAGAAGAAGAAGAAGAAGAAGAAGAAGAAGAAGAAGAAGAAGAAGAAAGAAGGGGGCATAAGGTTTATTTGAACAAATTAGAGCTGAGAACTTCCCTAATCTGGGGAAAGAAACAAACATCCAAGTCCAGGAGGCACAGAGAACTCCCTTCAGCATCAACAAAAACAGGTCAACATCACAACATATCATAGTAAAGCTGGCAAAATACAAAGATAAAGAGAGAACTCTTTATCTGGGGATAAATGGGTCTTAACCTACCAGGTAGACACATAAGGGTAGTAGCAGACCAATCCACTGAAACTTGGCAAGCCAGAAGGGAGTGGCAGGAAATCTTCAATGTGCTGACTGGGAGAAATATGCAGCCAAGAATCCTTTATCCGGCAAGGCTGCCATTCAGAATAGAAAGGGAAATAAAGGCTTTCCCAAACAAAAAACTAAAGGAGTTCATGACCACTAAACCAGCCATGCAGGAGATCCTAAGGGGTTGGGGGGAGGGGGGGGGAGAGGTGGGGGAGGGGGACTCTGCGAGTGGAAAGCAGCAAAGACTACAAAGGACCAGAGACATCACCACAATCATGAAACCTACAGAAAGCACAATGACACTAAATCCCTGTCTTTCAATAATCACTCTGAGTGTAAATGGACTAACTGCCCAATCAAAAGACATAGGGTATCAGAATGTATTAAAAAAAACACAATCCATCTATATGCTGCCTACAAGAGACTCATTTTAGACCTGAGGACACCTGCAAATTGAAAGTGAGGGGATGGAGAACCATCTATCATGCACCTGGATGTCAAAAGAAAGCTGGAGTAGCCATACTTCTATCAGACAAACTAGGTTTTGAAACAAAGACTGTAACAAGAGATGAAGAAGGGCATTATATCATAATTAAGGGGTCTATCCATCAAGAAGAGCTAACAGTTGGAAATGTTTATGCCCCCAATGTAAAGCACCCACATATATAAATCAACTAATCACAAACCTAAATAAATGTATTGATAGATGAAAACAGATATTCCTCCCCCCATATCTGATCTACATACAGGTGTTGACTCAAGCCAAAGGATGTCTATAAAACTCACGGGCAAGATCAACGTCATATGTGGCCTACAGAACCAGAAGAGAAACTACTGAAAAATAAAACCACACATCTTATTCTCTGGCCTTAGCTGTCATGCAAAAATCTTCCAGTGAAATTAGTGTGATAAGACATGAGAAGCATTGGGGTTTTTGTGTGTTTTGTTTTCACTTTAGATGCTTGGTGTCTTGGCATAAAATATGTATTGAGCTGCTTTTGAGAAATATATTGATATGTCAATTGTTACCAAACCTCCTCCACACCAAAAACAACTAAACCGGCATTGACATGAATGTCTGGGCCGAGTGTCCAGTTTGTTTCAATCCTTGACTGGATGTAAGTAAGCTCCATGAGGCCAGGGGATGTGTCTGTCTTGGTGACGCCCAATACTCATTTGTTGAATTAAAGGAGAGAAAAAGAAAAAAAAAAGTGAAAAGAAAGAAAGGAATTTAAAAAGAAAGGAAGAAAGAAAAGAAAGAATGAATTCTCCTTTTTTGGCTGCCTGAGATATACTGAATGGTATTTGATATACTGCAGGGACAAAATGTTTAACTTCCATCCTGCATGTGTATTAATTGTTTTTTGACGATGACAATTGTGCTTGACAAGAGTGACACCAACTTACTCTTTCTTAAAAAACTGAAGTATAATTGAGATACAGCACTGTATTAGTTTCGGGTGTATAACATAACACTTTGACAGTTGTCGTCATTGTGAAACAATCACCATATCAAGTATATTTACCCTCTGTCTCCATACCAAGTTGCCATATTTTTTCTTACGATGCGAACACTTAAAACTTATTTTCTTAGCAACTTTCAAATTTGCAACACAATATTATTGACCACAGTCCCCCATGCTGTACATTCCATATTTATTGTATAACTGGAAGTTTGTACCTCTTAACCTTCTTCACTCATTTTACCTACCCACCAATCCCCCTCCCCTCTGGCAACCACTGATGTGTTCTCTGTCTATAAGTTTTGTTTTGTTCAGTTATTGTTTTGTTTGTTTTTCAGGTTCCAGATATAAATGACATCATATGGTATTTGTCTTTCTCTGACATATTTCACTTAGCCTAACGCTTTGAAGTCTGTGTGATGGCAAATGGCAAGATTTCATTCTTTTTTACAATTGAGTAGTATTCCATTGTGTGTGTGTGTGTGTGTGTGTGTGTTGTTATGAAATGAAGGGAAAAGCTTTCATGTTTATGCTATTAAATATGATGCTAGCTGTGAACTTGTCATGTATGGCTTTTATTTATTTATTTTATTAAAAAAAATTTTTAATGTTTATTTATTTTTGAGAGAGAGAGAGAGACACAGAGCATGAGTGGGAGAGGGGCAGAGAGGGAGACACAGAATCTGAAGCAGGCTCTAGGCTCCAAGCTGTCCGCAGAGAGCACTATGTGGGGCTCCATCCCACCAACTGTGAGATCATGACCTGAGCCGAAGTCGGAGGCTCAACAGATTGAACCACCCAGGTGCTTTTATTATGTTGAGGTATGTTGCTCATAGGTTGAGGGGTTTGTTTTGCTTTGTTTTGTTTGGTTTTTTTGTTTGTTTGTTGTTTTGTTTTTTTGAAGTAGGCTTCATGCCCAGCGCAGAGTTCAACTTGGAGCTTGAACTCAGGACTGTGAGATCAAGACCTGAGCTGAGATCAAGAGTCAGATGCTTAACTGACTGAGCCACCCAGGCAAACCCCACCCTTTTTTTTTTATCCTTATACTAAGTTAATTTAATTTACTTTAATTTAAAAAGTTTTGAATGTTTATTTATTTTTGAGAGAGGGCAAGAGAGAGTGTGAGCAGGGGAGGGGCAGTGAGGGAGACAGAGACAGAGGATTCAAAGTGGGCTCTGTGTTGACAGCAGAGAACCTGATAGTGGGGCTCAAACCCACCAACTGTGAGATCATGACCTGAGCCGAAGTCAGATGCTTAACCGACTGAACCACCCAGGCACCCCTGGGTTAATTTTATTAAAAAAAAAATCTATGCCATCCATCATTTTGGAAGTATGTGCCTAATGAAATAAAAATAGGGTATTATAACTCCAAAAATGTTGTGAATCTTGACAGTGAATTGTCTTCCTGGTAAAGTGGGTCAGAGCAATCAATGATGGGTAATCCTGCATCAAGTTTTTAAACTATGATCTGGCACGTGCTAGAATGTTCACCACGACACTATGCATGTGGTCACACACCAGACCATCCAAATGCCCTGATCAGTAGAAGGGACATATAAATCCTACAGGTTTCTGCAACAGAATACTTACAACAATGAGAGCAAAAGTCAATAAACTATAATCCCACACAACATAGTTGGCTGTCACAAACGTAGGGTTGAGTAACAAAAATGACATGAAAGAGTATGCAGTGTATGATTCTATTTTGTGTGCGAGTTCAGAAATAGGCAAAACGGACTGTTAGTTAGAAGTCAGTCAGCGTCACGGTTCTACCTGAGGAGGCAGGGGCTGGGAGGGACAAGAAGGGCTTCTGAATGCTGATCATGTTCCATCTCAGGACCTGGCTGTGTATAAAGCTGACTGTTATGATTTGTGCATTTTCATGTACATATGTTACACTTACATAAAATTTAAAAATGAACAAGCAAAAAACGGCAGTAGTCTAGTGTTAAATTAGGCCTCGGCTGAATGGACAGCTCTACTGCCGTATATCCACTTCGTTGAGAGTTTCTATCATAAATGGATGTGGAATTTTGTCAGATGCCTTTTTGGCGCTTATCGATACGATCAAATGATTCTTATCCTTTATTTTTTTTAATGTGTTGTACTCTGTTGATTGACTTACCGATGTTGAACCATCCTTGTATCCCTGGAATAAAACCCACTTGATCAAGTTGTAGGATCCTTTATGTATCGTTGACTTCGGTTTGGTAGATTTTGTTGAGCATTTTTGAATCTTTTTTTTTTTTTCCCCCGGAGGGCCAAAACCCTCGCTTATTTCAGCATCAGAAACATCTTGGCCATCACAAAAATAAACTCTACTGAGGGCGATAGAAGTCTCTACAGCGAGGCTAAGAGCTCGGCTGCCAGGTGGCGAACATCGGGGGTGCATGGCTGGCACTGCCCTGGAGTAAGTGAAGAAGCAGCCGGCTGGTCGGGGGGCAGTTGCGGGCAGGGGCTTCGCTTCTGGGAGGGCACAGGTCATCAATGGCTGCTCCATCTCTATGAGCTGCTCCCCACCGTCCACCACCATCTGTACCTGCTCCACCTCTGAGAAGCCCAGGTAGTCTACACTGGAGACGATGGAGATACTGAAGACCCCGCCCACCGCAGCTGTGTCCACACAGCCGGTGCCTTCTTTTCTGAAGCTGCAGCTGCTTGAGCACCTCCAGGAACTTCTCGTGCTTGCCCAGGTGGGGCAGTTGGATGTGCACAATGGCCTGCAGCCCTATGCCCGGATTGGACGGGCAGGTGAGGATGTAGTCCAGGTGAGAGTTCCACATGAATTCCTAATTCGTAGACTTGAAGAGAGTTTCAGTCTGGGTGAGGCCATTGTGGAAGCGAGTGAACACCTCCTTCGTGTTGCCTCCCTTCTGCATGCAGAGGACCTGTAGGTGGCCTTCCTCGTTGATCCACACCAGGAACGTCTTACTGTCATTGTACTGGCTGCCGTGGGCGTCTGGCCGGTCACAGGCCGTGTCTGAGGCCAGCAGCAGGGGACACAGGCTTGTCGAACGCAAAGTGGTCATCAACGAGTTGCCACTGCTCCGCTTCTGTCATGTCCTTGAGCGCGCAGTACCTGATGGCCAGGTTGCTATGGAAGCTCTGTTGAGGCTTGATGTGAAGCCACTGGGTGTGCTCTTGGTGCACAGCTACTCCTACAGCTCAGGGGTCAGCACGTTGGCCATGTAGTTGCTGAGGTTGGGGAATGGCATGTTGTGGCTGTTGGAGAAAGGCATGGTGGTGGCAGGCAGTGGGTGGCAGGTGGGTGGCGGACAAGACAGGGGCACTCGGTCCATCTGCAGCTCCAAGCTCTGTGTGGGCTGTTTGCATCCGTGTTCTTGAGGGGTATTGATTCTTGCTTTCTTGCTTTTCTTTGTTGCTTGCTTTTCTCCCTCCCCTCCTGCTCCCCTCCCCCCGACTTTCCCTTTTCCCCTCTCCCTGCCTTTCTCCCTCCCCTCCCCCTCCCCTCCTTTTTCCTCCATTCCTCTTCCTGCCCCTCCCCTCCCCTCCAACCCTTTCCTTTCCTTACTCTCCCCCTCCCCCTCCCCTTCCCTTTATTTCCCTTCCCTGCCCTTTCTCCCTTTCTCCTTCTCCTTCTTTTATTTCTTTTTGTTTTTCTCCTTGTCTGGTTTTGGTTTCACAGTAATGCTGGCCTTGTAAAACGAGTTTGGAAGCATTCCCTTGTGTTCAATTCTTCTGGAAGAATTTGAGGAGGATAGGTATTGAATCTTCTTTGGACGTTTGGTAGAATTCACCAGTGAATCCGTCTAGTCCTGGACTTTTGTTTGTTGGGTGTTTTTTGATTACTGATTTAAATTTCTTACTAGTAGTCTCTTCAGAGTTTCTATTTCTTCATGGTTCAGTTTTAGAAGATTGCATGTTTCTAGGAGTTTATCTGTCTCTTCTAGGTTGTCCAATTTGTGGGCATATAACTGTCATAGTAGTCTCTTTTGATCCTTTGTATTTTTTTTTGAGAAGTTTAACTTCTTTTCTTTCATTTCTCATTTTATTGATTTGAGCCCTCTTTTTTTTTTTCTTAGTCTAGCTAATGGTTTGTTGATTTTGATAATCTTTTCAAAGAACCAGCTCTTAATTTCCTCGATCTTTTATCGTCTTTTTAGTCTCTATGTCATTTGCTTCCACTCTGATCTTAATTATTTCCTTCCTTCCACTAACTGTGGGCTTCATTTGTTCTTCTTCTCTTCCTTTAGCTGTAGTGTCAGATTGTTTGACATTTTCATTGTTTTGTGAGGTATCTTGTTTTTTGTGAGGTTTTCTTGTTTTGTGAGGCATCGTTGTGAACCTGCTTCTTACTGCCTTTGCTGCATGCCATAGATTTTGTTGTATGTCCATTTTCACTTGTATCAAGGTTGCTCGTGATTTCTTCATTGGCCCACTGTTGAGTAGCACGTTTTTAAATCTCCACATATTTGTGTTTTTTCCAGTTTCCTTTTTGTAACTGATCTCTAGTTTCATATCACGGTGGTCAGAAGAAATGCTGGATTTTATTTCAATTTTCTTAAATTTTTCGAGTCTTGTTTTCTGTCCCAGCATATGATCTATCCTGGAGATTGTTCTATGCGTTCTTGAGAAGAATGTATATTCTGCTGCTTTGGATGGACTGTTCTGTAGATGCCTGTTAGGTCCATCTGGTCTAATGTGTCATTTAAGTCAGTGTTTCCTTATTAATGTTTGTCTGGATGATCTATCCATTGATGGAAGCGAAGTATCAATTAAAGTCAGTAAACTAAAGTCAGTCAATCAAAGCAGTATTATTGTACTGCTATCAATTTCTCCCTTTAGGTCTGTTAGTATTTGCTTTTATATTTAGCTGCTCCTGTGTCAGATGCATAAATCTTTACAAATGTTATATCTTCTTGCTGGTCTGTGTGTGTGTCCTTACGTCTGAAGTGAGTCTCTTGCAGGCAGTACATAGATGGATCTTGTTTTTTTATCCATATAGCTGCCCTCTGTATTTGGATTGGAAACTTTAGTCCAATTGTTTCAGATTTGTGGCTCCCAGAACTGCAATCCCCCTGGGACACCAGAGCCAGGAGCTCAAAGCCAGTTATGACGGGGCCACAGTGGAGTCGTGTGTGGGAACAAGGCACTTTCCCCTCCAGCTTTGACAAGGCAGTGGTGGAGTGGTGCACAGAGGTGGGGCACTGGCCTGGCCGGCTTTTGGGGGGGCAGGGAGCAGAATGTGGGGGCAGGGGTACCCACTTGTGCTAGTAGGTTGGAGGGAGAGAACAAAAATGGCATCCGCCAGAGCTGGCACTCGCAGAGTAGAGGGAGAATACTAAAAAAGTTGCCCACCAGCTTTCCTGTCCTTCCACAGAATCCCAACAGACTCCTGCCCTTCTGGCAGATTCTATAAGATTAGCAACTGTTTCTCTTTCACTTATGGTCTAGGTGCCTTTTTTTTTTTTATACTTATCTTTGAGAAAGCACAAGCAGAGAGGGGCAGAGAGAGAGGGAGACGAAGGATCTGAAGTGGGTTCTATGCTGACAGTAGTGAGCCTGATGTGGGGCTTGAACTCAGGAACCCTTAGATCATGACCTGAGCCGAAGTCGGATGCTCAACCAACTGAGCCACCCAGGTGTCCCTCTGTGCTTTTAAAACTGTGACTTCTGTGGGGTGCCTGGGTGGCTCAGTCGGTTGAGCGTCTGACTTCAGCTCAGGTCACGATCTCACGGTCCATGAGTTCGAGCCCCGCGTCGGGCTCTGGGCTGATGGCTCAGAGCCTGGAGCCTGCTTCCGATTCTGTCTCCCTCTCTCTCTGCTCCTCCCCCATTCATGCTCTGTCTCTCTCTGTCTCAAAAATAAATAAACATTAAAAAAAAATTTTAAACTGTGACTTCTGTGCTGGGTCCCAGGGTGAGTGATTCTGCCCCTGAGCCCTTTACAAGCAGTCCCTGTTCCCTACAGCCCTATGGTTTTCCTGGATGTAGGCCTGGCTGGTTTGCAAAATCAGATGTTTTGAGGGCTTTTCTCTTTGGTGCATATGGCATGTTGGGGTACCTGATGTGGGGCTCAGACACAGTTCTCCTCGGGGAAAAGTTCTGTATTTGTGGGATCCCTCTTGACTGCAGGTTGCTGCGCTGGGGCAGGAGTTTTGGTGAAACCATGTCTCTGCATCTCCTACCTGTCTGGTGCTGCCTTTATCCTTTGTTTTGGAGGAGCTTGTTCAGGTACTTTTCAGGTCCTTTTCGGAGGGAATTTTTCTATTTGTAGCTGTAGATTTGTTCTGTCCATGGACGAGGTGAATTCAGGATCTTACGCTGCCAACATCTTGACCTGCCTTCCTACTAATTCACTCGTTTGCTCATATACTAACGCCTACATTTGGGAGGTGAAAATCAAGGCAGTGACAATAATTTTCAGTAAGGTGTGTGTGTGTGTGTGTGTGTGTGTGTGTGTACGTCAATGTCAATCAATGACCATACACATATTTGGGCTGAGGAAAGATTACCATAAGTGATTTCCAAATTACAGAAATCAATCTGTTTGTGACCACGTTTAAAAAAATGGCACAGGACAGAAAAGAATAGAACAGACGAGTGTATTGTACTTCGTGAGGGTGAGTACTGTCGTGTGTGTGTCTATACTGGATTAATTACTAGAGTCATTTCTTACTATGAAAAGTGTTTTAAAGAGAAGTTTGAAATTCAAACTTTAAATCAATGAAGTATTTGAGTTGGGGAAAGTACAATCTCTAAACAACGAGTGAAACACTGAAATCCTTCTGAAGCCCAGATCATACTGAATTTAGTAGAGAAGCATTATGTAAACTCGTATCCTGGTTCAACTCCAATCTCTACCACTTCCTAATGGTATGACTCGGGGCCTTGGTTTCCTTTCATAATATGAGATAATAATAGTATCCACTTCATAAAGTTGTTTCAAGAATTAAAAATGAGTTAACATTTGTAAACTTCTTAGAAGCGCCCCTGACACATAGTAAGGCCCCTATGAGTATTGGTGGTTACCATGGTGAGCAGTGTGGGGGAAGAAACATATACAATGTTTCATTTAACCCAAAACCAACTGTGAGTTTTAGCACACTCAGTGCTTTGTACTTTATTTAAAGTAGAGTCTGGCTAGCTGGCTTTTAAGCAGAAGCACCCAATGTCTTAATAAAACAACCATCTTGCTCCGGGGTTTTTCTACATAGAATCAAGTGGAATAATTAAAGACTACATGTTATTTGGATAGGCAGGTTTAAAATAAATTTTTTTTAACTTTTAAAATATAAATGCCCATAAGCAGAGTTTATCCTCTCCAACTTACCCCAGTCCTTATCACTTCCTATTGTCTTAGCCACTTGACAATTTCTATTACTCCTGGATGCATCTGAGTTTTAAATTTTTGCTGAAGATTGAAGTGCCTATAACTTTCTCACTCTGTATATTGTTGTTCAGCTTCAGATTTAAACTGAATTAATACATTTGTTACTTAACTGTGCTTCCCCGCTTCCTCCCATGTCTCCTGGCATGTTGCCTGGGATACAGGGGGGAGCGGTTGCTCTGGTGTGTAAGCATCTTATCCAGCGACCTTGTGCAAGGCGCTCTGAAATAGAAAAAAAAAAGCCTCTATGAAGTACATATTTTTACAGGCGCAAAGTCACACACATCTATCTAGGGACAACACCAAACTTGTGTTCTGAGTTCTAGAATTCCTAAGATGGCAGGTAAAGGAAGTGTGGGAATGTTCCATGTTTATACCGCAGCCTCGATAAAATATATGTAACTTGGTATGTTATGGGCCTTGGCTCATTTTTAACTAGGTCTTAAATTTATATGGCACCATTCTCTAAAAAGCAATATTATACATATTGGTTCTAAAGTGTCACCACACACTCCTTTAGGGTAGATAAGTGGGTGGGTGGCGAATGATCTGGAAAATATATAGCTACCACGTGGCTGTTCATACTAAAATTATATAGATGTAAAAGCCATGGTTTTCATCTAGTCAATGCTAGGAGCACAGAGATTTGACTTTTCTGGTTAAGCTGATGGTTGTAGGTAGCCCAGAGTTATACACCTTGGCTATCCCTGTTGATAACATTTGCCATTTCACTTAGGGCTCTGTGAAGACTCCCAAGGTCTACAGTTTCCTCAACGGCCATTAAAGTCACTGAGGAGGAAAAAAAAAAGATCTTCAGAAAATACAGTTTGAATAATGGCAGCAGGAGAAGAAATTCCTGGTTATAGCCCACTCATATATTTTTGAAATGTAGGTCAGATCTAGAGGAAGTGAAAGAAACTTCCTGTTGAATTTTCATTTATAGCATGTGTCTGGAAATCTCTAAATGTAATTTCTTGGTGTAAAATAAACTGCAGAAATCTGGGATGTGTCAGTCTGCTTTATGTTTATCGAAGCCATTCTATTTGAAGCTGAAATGTTGTAAAATTATCTAGTGGAGTGAACAGCTACAATTAGTTTAACAGACATGACTGTATTCCCCAACTGAAAAGCTGTCAAGACCTGAACAATCAGTTACAAAAAAGATCTAGGAATCCCATAAAATCCTGTCTCCTAGGAAGGATAACATTTCCCTTTGGTTGCCACACATCTCTTTGCATATGTCACTACTTCGGCCCTCTTTGCTGTTGTTAAAAAAAAAAAAAAAAAGCACGACCCGCAAACGGTCACAGTAATGTTTGTGAAAGTTTTGAGCTGGTTGGGACAACTTGGATGTTTTGATGATCCCAACCAAGTTCTCAAAATAAAAAAAGAGTTTGGGGGAAAATCTGTAAAAATATCACACTATGGTTGATAGACATCCCCATGCCTTACCTATAGTCTACCTGGATTTTGGATTTTTCTAAACTGAGATGAGAATTCTATTAGCTGTTAGAGTAATGGTACTTGATAAGTGCTACTCAGTGATGATAAATATTACTTGATGACACTTGTAGTAGACACTGTTGATTGCTATGTAGTAACAGCAGGAGCTCTAATTTTGTCCATCACTGTGTCCACCCTCCTTCCTGTGAAAGTTCTTCACATGCTCTGTGACGGCCACCCTATTTTCCATCCAGCGGTAAATGATTTTGCTGAGCCAATCATGTTAATCCTGTTTGCCTTGTCAGTGATTGCTTTAAGGATGGGCTTCTGACCTAATAAGCAGCTCGGGGCATTTCCTGGAGAAGGTGTCTTCTCTTCCTTTGGAGGCTGCTGTATGTACCTTCCTATGACGCCTGATGAGTGGTAGCCGTGTTGTGACACAGACCCAAAGCCGACCCATTGAGGACAGAGAGATGGAGTGAATCTGGGTCCTCCATGGTAACAGTACACCATCAAACCCCAAAGAAACCTACACCGAGACTTTTTAAAATGTGGGATAATTCATTTTTTTTAATACGTAAACCAAATTCAGTTGGGACTTCCTGTTACCTGCTTTCCCAGGCATCCTAAGTAACACTGCCACGAAGAAAAGAGCTTTATGATGTTATTGGGAATACAGCCTTCTTCTTCATAGGCTAAGACTTGGCTTCCGGAAGACTGCAGAGGCAGCGTAAAAGAGCAATGCACCTAGGGTCACAAGAACTAGCTCTAAATCACACCCTTATTTATTGTTGGTGTGATCCCAGGCTGGTTGTGAAGGTTAAATTAAGTAATATGTGCGAAAGCCCACGAGATGGAGTCTTCTTGAGGGCAAATATTTGTTGTGCTTGCCTTTGTATCCCTGCCACACACTGGCTAGCATATAGTAGCAAATACATAGAGAACATCTACCCTGGCTAGTGGTTTTCATGTATTAAGGAGTTTGTGTGTATTAATGTATTGAACTGTCACAAGAACACTATATTATTACTCTCCTTTACTGATGAGAAAAAGGCTTGGAGGGATTCTATCATTTGTCCAGGGTCATCCAGATAAGAAAGAAGTAATAGAGCCTGGATTTGAACCCAGGCCATCTTCAGAGTCTAGGGTCTCGACTACACAATATTCTGCAGAGTAGGGGCTCAGGAGTTATCAGATGGATGAAGAGTACCTCGAAGGAGTTCAATGAATGTTTATTGAACAAATAGGACACCGTAATTGAATAACAATTTCAATGTTATTGTGCTGTATCCTGATTTTTTTCTTTAAAAATTTTTTTTAATGTTTACTTATTTTTGAGAGAGAGAGAGAGAGAGCACTCATGAAAGCAGGGGAGGGGCAGAGAGAGAGAGAGGGAGACACAGAATGTGAGTCAGGCTCCAGGCTCTGAGCTGTCAGCACAGAGCCTGACACGGGCCTTGAACTCACAAACTGTGAGACCATGACCTGAGCCGCAGTTGGATGCTTAACCAATGAGCCATGCAGGCACCCCATGATTTTTTTTCTTTAAAAAAAAAGTTCTTCTGGGGCACCTGGGTGGCTAGTTGGTTAAACGTGTGGCTCTTGATTTTGGTTCCTGTCATGGTCTCACAGTTTGTGGCTTTGGTCCCGGAATCTGGCTCTGTGCTGACAGCACAGGGGCCTGCTTAGGATTCCCTGTCTTCCCCTCTCTCTGCCCCTCCCCTTTGCACATATGCTCACTCTCTAAAAAATAAATAAACATTAAAAAAAAGTTCTTCCAGGTTTAATGGGCTTCTGTGACCATGGGTTCATTCAGGGGGTATTTTTCCATTGTAATAAGAGTGGCCACCCACAGGATCAAACCTGAATCCAAGGACTATTCTCTCTTAAGTCTGGAGAGTCTCTGAAATGAAGACTGTGCCTAGTTTCTCAGTCTCCTCCTCTCCCAGCTGACTTCCGAGATCACATGCTGAAACTCTTCTGGCGGGTAGAACATCTTGTTCACACACCCATGGCTAGTAGCAGCTAAAAATGGCTTATTGTAGGTGAGTTGGTCTCATTGCTCTCCCGCGTCCCTATACCCTGTGGTGCTCCCACGCCTCTGTCTTCGTCTTCAGCACCTGTACTGATCTGCTCACTGCACCACCACCCCTACCCACCCCCATTAAAATCTGTGGTCAGCAAACGGTCCTGAAGGAAAGAATTCTAACAATGCAATGAAACACATACGTGACCGAAATAATAAATCCCACACTGCAGTCCAGAATTGACTCATAACTTAATGAATGTGTTCTTTCTCTGAGGACAATTAATAGAGGGACATTTCTCAAACCCGAGAGGTCAGGCTGACAGGTTAGTGGGAAAGAGTTGGCTTAGGAAGGGAGAGCGGCAAATGACATCTCAGAAGGAAGATGTCTACTCTTCTTGCCAGGCCATACATTTAGTTGTCTCAATGATCCTTTCACTTCCGAAGTGTGTGGCCTTCATCCCCCACCCCCCATCCATCTTTCCCTTGCTCCACACCTC